>NC_092163.1:69338585-69431085 GCF_045791955.1 Oncorhynchus clarkii lewisi
TTCTAGAAGAATGGAGAGGAAGTCACAGGGAGAGATAGAGCTCACTTCTGTCTTCTAGAAGAATAGAGAGGAAGTCACAGGGAGAGATAGAGCTCACTTCTGTCTTCTAGAAGAATGGAGAGAAAGTCACAGGGAGAGATAGAGCTCACTTCTGTCTCATAGAAGAATAGAGAGGAAGTCACAGGGAGAGATAGAGCTCACTTCTGTATTCTAGAAGAATAGAGAGGAAGTCACAGGGAGAGATAGAGCTCACTTCTGTATTCTAGAAGAATAGAGAGGAAGTCACAGGAGAGATAGAGCTCACTTCTGTCTTCTAGAAGAATAGAGAGAAAGTCACAGGGAGAGATAGAGCTCACTTCTGTCTTCTAGAAGAATGGAGAGGAAGTCACGGGGAGAGATAGAGCTCACTTCTGTCTCTTAGAAGAATAGAGAGGAAGTCACAGGGAGAGAGAGCTCACTTCTGTCTTCTAGCAGGTCTCAGTGAGACAGAGGCTTTCAAATCTGCTGTGTTGCCTAATCCACCCCTCCTCTAGTCCCTCCATTACACTACCCCCACACACACACACATAGCTGATGCAGCCTGAATGGCACAGTGTACTTAGTAACACATAGCTGATGCAGCCTGAATTTCACAGTGTACTTAGTAACACATAGCTGATGCAGCCTGAATGGCACAGTGTACTTAGTAACACATAGCTGATGCAGCCTGAATGGCACAGTGTACTTAGTAACACATAGCTGATGCAGCCTGAATTTCACAGTGTACTTAGTAACACATAGCTGATGCAGCCTGTGTTTCACAGTGTACTTAGTAACACATAGCTGATGCAGCCTGTGTTTCACAGTGTACTTAGTAACACATAGCTGATGCAGCCTGTGTTTCACAGTGTACTTAGTAACACATAGCTGATGCAGCCTGTGTTTCACAGTGTACTTAGTAACACATAGCTGATGCAGCTTGTGTTTCACAGTGTAGTTGGACAAACAGACAGGATGCTAGTTGGTTGGCCTGGGCCAGGCATGTAAAGTAGTCCCTGGTTGTAGCAACGCAATAACCCATAGAACGGTAAGCTTGGACCCTGGCCCCTGGACCCTGGACCCTGGACCCTGGACCCTGGCCTCTACCTACGTGTTGCTCTGTTTCCCTTGGACCTCCTCAGCCTTTTTTTCTGGCTGACTTTTATGTTCGCTAAATTGTTCTAGTCAGGTGTAACATTTCCCCTATATCCTGTGAAAAGGTCTGCCTGTCATCATCCTGATGAAATATCTCCCTGTGGCGAGAGCGTTAAACGAGAGTTTTAGTGAGATGATAATAGAATAGGTTACGCCTGTCAGCACCTCAGTGTTCAGGCCATGAATAACAAACGGTCAAAGGCACAACACTAAAACAGCACTGTTCTGTGTGTGTTCACACTGGGCAACCCTCCTTGGGTGTAAGATGGATACATAGACTGTTCTGGTAAGGGTTGGAGTGGTGCTATAATCGAATATACCATTATGTAAAAGGGGCATTATTTACTGACAATGTGAATAAGACCTCTTTTGCATAGTAAAAGGCGCTGCATGGTCAATCCGACATCTGCATTGGCCGTGCAACATTTACAGTGATACAGTCTCAGCAGAATTCAGGGCATTCATACTGTACTTCTTGCACTTCGTGGAGCAGCGCAGAGCTGTTGTGAAGGAAGTTATCAAGGAAGTGAGTTTGTGTTTATACAGGACCTCCCTCCCTCACCTACCGTCTACCAATCATGTCAATGCGGAGCTATACGGAGCCTCTGCATTTGGGAGGCGCACCGCAACCCTGTACAGGGCTCAATTTCGTCACACCCTCCATACAGTGTCTCAGACCACATTTTCGGATCAAGCGTGAATTGGCTTTAACTCCCTATTTTGTACACGTGATCAGCGCAGTTTAACTACCTAGATCTTTAGTTGGATTAGGATTGAATCTTCCTGAATTCCTCACCCACAATTGAGATATATTGGAGTTGGTGAAGCGGTCACCAAAGCCTGTTGTTTTCTGATGATCAATTTGAACAGAAACAGCAGGGACTAAGACGTTCCACTGACATCTAGGATCAAACTCCCAAGGTCCGAAGGTTTCCTTATCAGATTTGGGCGATCTGATCCCTGTCACACAGTCGCCGATTTCCCCCAATACCCAATAACAGCATTCCATGGATCAATAAATGATTCCAAAAACATCTTTGACGTTTTGAATCGATAAAATTAACCTACTGCTGTGGTTTATACTGTGGACTATTGTGGTTAACACAGAGAGATGTTTATGCTGTGCACTACTGTGGTTAACACAGAGAGGTGTTTATACACGGCTGTGGTTAACACAGAGAGATGCTTATACTGTACACTACTGTGGTTAACACAGAGAGATGTTTATACTTTGCACTACTGTGGTTAACAAGAGAGATGCTTATACTGTGCACTACTGTGGTTAACAAGAGTGATGCTTATACTGTGCACTACTGTGGTTAACACAGAGAGGTGTTTATACACGGCTGTGGTTAACAAGAGAGATGCTTATACTGTACACTACTGTGGTTAACACAGAGAAATGTTTATACTGTGCACTACTGTGGTTAACACAGAGAGATGTTTATACTGTGCACTACTGTGGTTAACACAGAGAGATGTTTATACTGTACACTACTGTGGTTAACACAGAGAGATGTTTATACTGTGCACTACTGTGGTTAACAAGAGAGATGCTTATACTGTACACTACTGTGGTTAACACAGAGATATGTTTATACTGTGCACTACTGTGGTTAACACAGAGAGATGCTTATACTGTGCACTACTGTGGTTAACACAGAGAGATGTTTATACTGTACACTACTGTGGTTAACACAGAGAGATGTTTATACTGTGCACTACTGTGGTTAACACAGAGAGATGTTTATACTGTGCACTACTGTGGTTAACACAGAGAGATGTTTATACTGTGCACTACTGTGGTTAACACAGAGAGATGTTTATACTGTACACTACTGTGGTTAACACAGAGAGATGTTTATACTGTGCACTACTGTGGTTAACAAGAGAGATGCTTATACTGTACACTACTGTGGTTAACACAGAGAGATGTTTATACTGTGCACTACTGTGGTTAACACAGAGAGATGTTTATACTGTGCACTGCTGTGGTTAACACAGAGAGATGTTTATACTGTACACTACTGTCGTTAACACAGAGAGATGTTTATACTGTGCACTACTGTGGTTAACACAGAGAGATGTTTATGCTGTACACTACTGTGGTTAACATAGAGAGGTTTTTATGCTGTACACTACTGTGGTTAACATAGAGAGGTTTTTATACTGTACACTACTGTGGTTAACACAGATAGGTTTTTATACACTACTGTGGTTAACACAGAGAGGTTTTTATACACTGCTGTGGTTAACACAGAGAAACAGTGGGAGATTGGCATGCTTGTGCCACGTGCCTCTGACACTCCTAATGTGTTTTTAGTAGCTGCTTCATATTGATGAATAATGGCCCTAAATGTCTTAAGACTGTCCACAGGCTTTACTGCTCAAGCCTGGGCTGCTTCTACTGTTGGCCCTCAGGTTTATATGACACTGAGATGACTTATATGGTATACGGTCTGATATACTACGGCTCAATTCAGGGCTCTAACCACCCAGTTTATAAAGCAATATATGGTGTGTGTGTGTGTTTGTCATTTCTCTGATGTGTGTGTTCTCCTCCTTGTCTCAGGAGTACCTGGATGTGCTGGGTCGGCCCATGGTGCTGGCTGGGCCCAAGGCCAAGCAGGTCCAATGGACCAATGTCTACCAGGATGCTCTGGTAAGCCACAAACTATCCCACTGATGAGTAGCTACACAAGTGTCACGTTACAGTACATTACTGTAATGTACTGTATTATCTATCTGTTTATTATCTATTATTGCTATATATAGCTTTTTTTATTGTTATTTTATTGTTTAACCTTTTGTTCTTAAAACTGCATTGTTGGTTAAGGGCTTGTAAGTAGGCATTTCCCTTCTACACCTGCTGTATTCGGCGCATGTGACAAACAAAATGTTATTTCATTTGATTTCATTCATTTCTGTTTTAATACTAAAACCATTGTAATGCAGTTTACCCGGGACTAGCCAAAAACTGAAACCCTTTAGAATTAGTGGCTTACAAACTTCTACTTTGAGTCCTACCTATAACATAGCTATGTTTTAGATTAAAAAACATCATATAAGGCCTCCTGAGTGGCGCAGTGGTCTAAGGCACTGCAGTGCTAGCTGTGCCACTAGGGATTCTGGGTTTGCAACCGGGAGACCCATGCGGCGGCGCACAATTGGCCCAGTGTCGTCCGTGTTGGGGAGAGTTTGGCCGGCAGGGATGTCCTTGTCCCATCGCGCACTAGTGACTCCTGTGGGGGGGCGGGTGCAGTGCATGTTGACACGGTCACCAGGTGTACAGTGTTTCCTCTAATTGGTGAGGCTGGCTTCTGGGTTAAGTGGGCATTGTGTCAAGAAACAGTATGCCTTGGTTGGGTTGTGTTTCGGAAGACGCAACCTTTGCCGAGTCCATACGGGAGTTGCAGCAATGAGACAAGACTGTAACTACCAATTGGATATCAGGAAAGTGATAAAAATGTTTAAAACATTATATAGATGCTAACACAACCTTCTGAAGTCCCATATACTGAAACGTTGATGTTTGTGTGTTCAGGGTCTGGGTCTGGTCATAACTGGGACCATGCCAGTCTTCAACCTCACCGCTGATGCAAATTCTCAGGTAAATATCAGCAGGAGCATGAAGCTCAGGGTTTACACTGATTAACAAATGAATAGACTTGTTATTGCACAGTTCATTTTCAAATGGTCTCAGGGCCATTAGTAAAAGTATTTCTGTCTTCTTTGGCTCTTTGAGGAACACGAATCAATACATAAACAGATATTGCATCGGTACTGAGCCATAACTTAGATACAGATTTCCCATTTCAGAGCAAACTGATTTGCATCATTGTAAAACAACAGGAATCCTGACTGCACAACAGTCCCTTCTGTGTCTATAACTCCCTAATGTTGGCCATCAGTCATGTCTAATGGCATCCTACCATCCTGGTGCACCGACCGACCGCAGGGCAACACTGACCCCCTGAGGTAGCAACAGGCCCAGCAGCTTTGAGAACCATATTTTTCTTAGAGCTCGGTGAGAGCGTGGTTATCCAATGGTTATTTAGCATACAACCTTCCCACAACATTCGGGGAATGGTGCAGGATAGTTGCTTGGCTCTGGAACATTCTCAACACATTTAAGGAACTTGACAAAATAACATTATTTTCTTGGTATTTCATTACTTTAACAGAATGTTTCCTAAAAGTTCAAACATGGTAACATTTTTGTTAATGTTCTAGGAACGTACTCCAACTGGTTTGACATTGGGAATGTTCTCAACTAGTTCAGAGAACGTTAAGAAACAATGTTATTCTGTGGGAATTTCAGTACTTCAGCATGGTTCCTACAGGTTTCCTCATGGTTCTATTTAAAGTCATGTTTTCAGAACATTAATAAAACGTTTAATAAAAACCACCAGAAAACATTTGCAAGGGCCTCCTGGGTGGTGCAGTGGTCTCGGGCATCGCAGTGCCAGCTGTGCCACCAGAGACTCTGGGTTCGTGCCCATGCTCTGTCGCAGCCGGCCGCGACCGGGAGACCCATGGGGCGACACACAATTGGCCTAGCGTCGTCTGGGTTAGGGAGGGTTTGGCCGGTGGAGATATCCTTGTCTCATTGAGAACTAGTGACTCCTGTGGCGGGCCGGGTGCAGTGCACGCTAACCAGGTCGCCAGGTGCACAGTGTTTCCTCCGACACAATGGTGCGGCTGGCTTCCGGGTTGGATGCGCGTTGTGTTAAGAAGCAGTGCGGGTTGTGTTTCGGAGGACGCATGGCTTTCGTCCTTCGTCTCTCCCAAGCCTGTACGGGAGTTGTAGCAATGAGACAAGATAGTAACTACTAACAATTGGATACCATGAAAAGGGGGTAGGTAAAATAAAAAAATAAAATAAAACATTTGCAACTTTCAAAGTTAAAAAGAGATACATTCTGTTTTCAGTGTCAACAAAACACTCTCTCTCTTGTTGAGTGTGTTCCGGTGTGTTGACCACGCCCACTAATAGGCCTCAGTTGATGTTAATGAATGCTTGTGGGGCAGCAGGTAGCCTAGTGGTTAGAGCGTTGGGCCAGTTACCAGAAGATTGCTAGATCGAATCCCTGAGCTGACAAGGTAAAAATATGTTGTTCTACCCCTGAAGAAGGCAGTCATGCAAATGACAGGGATTTGGGCCTGGTCTCAGAGAAGCAGTATATCCTTTGTGTCGGAAAAAAATAAAATCTTTGTCCAGTTCGAGGTGAGTAATCGCTCTTCTGATATCCAGAAGCCCCACTGTTCCTAGGCTGTCATTGTAAATAAGAATTTGTTCTTAATAACTGACTTGCCTAGTTAAATAGAAATGGGGTCTTTTTTAATCAACTAAAAAGCTTTGTTAAAAAACATTGTGGTGGGGCAGTGGACTAATTCTGTGGATAGAGAACAGAAGATCGTAGGTTTGAAGCTCACTAATAAAAAAATGTATGTGTTTGCATGATTAATGTCTATAATGAATGTCCATGTGTCTTATCTGTGCTTGGAGTTGAACACAGTTAAACTAAGCTAGCAGTGTTTTTAAAATTCTTATTGAAACATTCAGTGAAAGTTTTAAGGAAGTTATTCAAAAACCTCCAAATAAACCATAGAACTTTCAGCGAACCATAGTAAAATCTCCCTGTAACTTAAAAATGTATGTTCCCAGAACAGGTGAAATTTTCACCTCCGTTCTGTTTTACCGGTCAGGAAACTCATGGCTTCGTTCCTAGAACCAATGGGAAACCAAAAACGTACATTCCCACAACTTCCAAGGAACCAAATGTGCTAGCTGGGTAGTGCTGGCTTGAATGATTTCTTTCGAACATGGTTCCAGCAACTATGGTGGATGCATCACCAGGCCAGCCCAGTACAGCTCGGTTTGGTTTGGCTCCCTGTATTGTGAATCAGGCTTCAGTGTACTGTAGATGTACATCTTCTGTTTGTTAGCTCCCATTGAATCAACTATTCAAATCGAATGGAAAATATTGACTCTTGAGATAATCATGCATGACATTAGGACAATGGTACCGGAGGGGATGGCTGTCGTTTTACGGGCTGTGCTATTTTGTGTGTTTTTTTCACATTGTTTGTAACTTATTTTGTACATAATGTTGCTGCTACCGTCTCCTATGGTCGAAAAGAGCTTCTGGATATCAGAAGAGCGATTACTCACCTCGAACTGGACAAAGATTTTATTTTTTTCCGACACAAAGGATATACTGCTTCTCTGAGACCAGGCCCAAATCCCTGTCATTTGCATGAAGAAAATGCGTAAATATAGGGGGCGGAGACCGGGGTGCCTTGCGAGAATTAATTGGCGAGTGGGTAACCCCCTTTTATCATCCGTTCTATTGGCCAACTTGCAATCACTGGAGAATAAACTAGATGATATCCGTTCGAGACTATCTTACCAACAGGACATCATTTTTTTTTAATATATCTGATGTTTCACCGAGTTGTGGCTGATTGACATCACAGATAATATACAGTTGGCTGGGTTTTCCATTTATTTTTTTTAAAAAATGTTTCACCTTTATTTAACCAGGTAGGCTAGTTGAGAACAAGTTCTCATTTGCAACTGCGACCTGGCCAAGATAAAGCATAGCAGTGTGAACAGACAACACAGAGTTACACATGGAGTAAACAATTAACAAGTCAATAACACAGTAGAAAATTACAATTTTGCAGATTAACACTGGAGTGATAAATTATCAGATGGTCATGTACAGGTAGAGATATTGGTGTGCAAAAGAGCAGAAAAGTAAATAAATAAAAACAGTATGGGGATGAGGTAGGTAAAAATGGGTGGGCTATTTACCGATAGACTATGTACAGCTGCAGCAATCGGTTAGCTGCTCAGATAGCAGATGTTTGAAGTTGGTGAGGGAGATAAAAGTCTCCAACTTCAGCGATTTTTGCAATTCGTTCCAGTCACAGGCAGCAGAGAACTGGAACGAAAGGCGGCCAAATGAGGTGTTGGCTTTAGGGATGATCAGTGAGATACACCTGCTGGTGCGCGTGCTACGGGTGGGTGTTGCCATCGTGACCAGTGAACTGAGATAAGGCGGAGCTTTACCTAGCATGGACTTGTAGATGACCTGGAGCCAGTGGGTCTGGCGACGAATATGTAGCGAGTGCCAGCCGACTAGAGCATACAGGTCGCAGTGGTGGGTGGTATAAGGTGCTTTAGTGACAAAACGGATGGCACTGTGATAAACTGCATCCAGTTTGCTGGGTAGAGTGTTGGAAGTAATTTTGTAGATGACATCGCCGAAGTCGAGGATCGGTAGGATAGTCAGTTTTACTAGGGTAAGTTTGGCGGCGTGAGTGAAGGAGGCTTCGTTGCGGAATAGAAAGCCGACTCTAGATTTGATTTTCAATTGGAGATGTTTGATATGAGTCTGGAAGGAGAGTTTACAGTCTAGCCAGACACCTAGGTACTTATAGATGTCCACATATTCAAGGTCGGAACCATCCAGGGTGGTGATGCTAGTCAGGCGTGCGGGTGCAGGCAGCGAACGGTTGACAAGCATGCATTTGGTTTTACTAGCGTTTAAGAGCAGTTGGAGGCCACGGAAGGAGAGTTCTATGGCATTGAAGCTCGTTTGGAGGTTAGATAGCACAGTGTCCAAGGACGGGCCGGAAGTATATAGAATGGTGTCGTCTGCGTAGAGGTGGATCAGGGAATCGCCCACAGCAAGAGCAACATCATTGATATATACAGAGAAAAGAGTCGGCCCGAGAATTGAACCCTGTGGCACCCCCATAGAGACTGCCAGAGGATCGGACAGCATGCCCTCCGATTTGACACACTGAACTCTGTCTGCAAAGTAGTTGGTGAACCAGGCAAGGCAGTCATCAGAAAAACTGAGGCTACTGAGTCTGCTGATAAGAATATGGTGATTGACAGAGTCGAAAGCCTTGGCAAGGTCGATGAAGACGGCTGCACAGTACTGTCTTTTATCGATGGCGGTTATGATATCGTTTAGTACCTTGAGCGTGGCTGAGGTGCACCCGTGACCGGCTCGGAAACCAGATTGCACAGAAGAGAAGGTACGGTGGGATTCGAGATGGTCAGTGACCTGTTTGTTGACTTGGCTTTCGAAGACCTTAGATAGGCAGGGCAGGATGGATATAGGTCTGTAACAGTTTGGGTCCAGGGTGTCTCCCCCTTTGAAGAGGGGGATGACTGCGGCAGCTTTCCAATCCTTGGGGATCTCAGACGATATGAAAGAGAGGTTGAACAGGCTGGTAATAGGGGTTGCGACAATGGCGGCGGATAGTTTCAGAAATAGAGGGTCCAGATTGTCAAGCCCAGCTGATTTGTATGGGTCCAGGTTTTGCAGCTCTTTCAGAACATCTGCTATCTGGATTTGGGTAAAGGAGAACCTGGAGAGGCTTGGGCGAGTAGCTGCGGGGGGGGGGGGGGGCGGAGCTGTTGGCCGAGGTTGGAGTAGCCAGGCGGAAGGCATGGCCAGCCGTTGAGAAATGCTTGTTGAAGTTTTCGATAATCATGGATTTATCGGTTGTGACCGTGTTACCTAGCCTCAGTGCAGTGGGCAGCTGGGAGGAGGTGCTCTTGTTCTCCATGGACTTCACAGTGTCCCAGAACTTTTTGGAGTTGGAGCTACAGGATGCAAATTTCTGCCTGAAGAAGCTGGCCTTAGCTTTCCTGACTGACTGCGTGTATTGGTTCCTGACTTCCCTGAACAGTTGCATATCGCGGGGACTATTCGATGCTATTGCAGTCCGCCACAGGATGTTTTTGTGCTGGTCAAGGGCAGTCAGGTCTGGAGTGAACCAAGGGCTATATCTGTTCTTAGTTCTGCATTTTTTGAACGGAGCATGCTTATCTAAAATGGTGAGGAAGTTACTTTAATAGAATGACCAGGCATCCTCAACTGACGGGATGAGGTCAATGTCCTTCCAGGATACCCGGGCCAGGTCGATTAGAAAGGCCTGCTCACAGAAGTGTTTTAGGGAGCGTTTGACAGTGATGAGGGGTGGTCGTTTGACTGCGGCTCTGTAGCGGATACAGGCAATGAGGCAGTGATCGCTGAGATCCTGGTTGAAGACAGCGGAGGTGTATTTGGAGGGCCAGTTGGTCAGGATGACGTCTATGAGGGTGCCCTTGTTTACAGATTTAGGGTTGTACCTGGTGGGTTCCTTGATGATTTGTGTGAGATTGAGGGCATCTAGCTTAGATTGTAGGACTGCCGGGGTGTCAAGCATATCCCAGTTTAGGTCACCTAACAGAACAAACTCTGAGGCTAGATGGGGGGCGATCAATTCACAAATGGTGTCCAGGGCACAGCTGGGAGCTGAGGGGGGTCGGTAGCAGGCGGCAACAGTGAGAGACTTATTTCTGGAGAGAGTAATTTTTAAAATTAGTAGTTCGAACTGTTTGGTTATGGACCTGGAAAGTATGACATTACTTTGCAGGCTATCTCTGCAGTAGACTGCAACTCCTCCCCCTTTGGCAGCTCTATCTTGACGGAAAATGTTATAGTTGGTTATGGAAATCTCTTAAATTAAGTTCCTCAGTTAGGTGGTTAACAGATGGTTGTACTCTGACGTCCTTGGGTAGGTGGATGGTGTCTGCAAGGGCATCTAGGAATCTTTGGGTTGTCCGAGAATGTATTGCATGGCTTTTGATGATCCTTGATTGGGGTCTGAGGAGATCATTTGTTGTGATTGCAAACGTAATAAAATGGCCCTTACACAGCCTGGAGGTGTGTTTTGGGTCATTGTCCTGTTGAAAACAAATGATAGTCCCACTAAGCGCAAACCAGATGGGATGGCGTATCGCTGCAGAATGCTGTGGTAGTCATGCTGGTTAAGTGTGCCTTGAATTCTAAATAAATCACAGACAGTGTTACCAGCAAAGCACCCCCACACCATCACACCTCCTCCTCCATACTTCACAGTGGGAACCACACATGCAGAGATCATCTGTTCACCTACTCTGTGTCTCACAAAGACACAGCAGTTAGAACCAAAAATCTCAAATTTGGACTCATCAGACCAAAGGACACAGATTTCCACTGATCTAATGTCCATTGCTCGGGTTTCTTGGCCCAAGCAAGTCTCTTCTTCTTGTTGGTGTGACATTTTCAACCAGTCCCAACAGCCCCAACAGATGATGCAATCTCAAACGCACTCCGCACTGACATTTCCCACCTGGACAAAAGGAACACCTATGTGAGAATACTGTCATTGGCTACAGCACAGCGCCATAGTGCCCACAAATATCATCACTAAGCTAAGTACCCTAGGACTAAACACCTCCCTTTGCAACTGGATCCTGGACTTCCTGAATGGCCGCCCCCAGGTGGTAAGGGTAGGTAACAAAACATCTGCCACATCTGCACCATTGAGAGCGTCCTGACCGGTTGCATCAGCGCCTGGTATGGCAACTGTTCGGCATCTGACCGTAAGGCGCTACAGAGGGTAGTGAGTACGTCCCAGTACATCACTGGGGCCAAGGTTCTTGCCATCCAGGACCTATATTCTAGGCGGTGTCAGAGGAAGGCCCAGTCACCCAAGTCATAGACTCTTCTCTCTGCTACCGCACAGAAAGCAGTACTGGAGCGCCAAGTCTAGGTCCAAAAGGCTCCTTAACACCTTCTACCCCCAAGCCATAAGACTGCTGGACAATTAATCAAATGGCCACCCAGATAATTTACATAATTGTTTTTTTATCGTGTTACTTTTTATTTTATGTTTTACTTTAGTTTATTTAGTAAATATTTTCTTAACTCTATTTCTTGAACTGCATTGTTGGTTAAGGACTTGTAAGTAAGCATTTCACAGTAAGTGCAACACCTCTTGTATTCGGCACGTGACAAATAACATTTGATTTAATTTGATGCTGCTACAGATGTAATATCTTAATCTGATCACAATGTTGCAGGACAACTTTCCTGGTAATGCAGGAAATGTAAAACGAGTGTATTTGGGGAATGAAAAAGGCTTCTGAAGTTTGTAACTGCCTTCTTGATTTTCCCTTACAAAAAAAAATGTATGAACCCCTACAAAAAAAGATTCCACATAATAATTCACATTTCCTGTTGCTGCAGAATTATTTTCCTGCTGTAACAAACTGGCTAAAATTAAGATCCTATGTCGGTATGACAAATTGATTCAGTTCCAGGGTGTAGATATACATTAATCAGCTGGCATAAGGTGTAGATATCGATTAATCAGATGTACACATGGTAATAAATCACAGATGGTGAGGACAGCTTTCAGCAGTCAGTCTAACGCCCCTGTGTGTGTGTGTGTGTGTGTGTGTGTGTGTGTGTGTGTGTGTGTGTGTGTGTGTGTGTGTGTGTGTGTGTGTGTGTGTGTGTGTGTGTAGATGCTCATATAGTTGATCAGGAACCATTAACTGGAATGTTTTTATACAGACGCAGCTTGTCCTTGGTGTCATGGGGGTGGATGTTGCAATCAACGAAATTAAGAGGAAGACACCAACATACAGGGTACACACAGACACACACAGATGCATATACACACACACACACACACACACACACACACACACACACACACACAGACACACACACAGACACACACATACACGGACGCACACAAACACACACTGACACACACACACACACACACATACACAGATGCATAGACACAAACACACACACACACACAGACACACAGGCACACACACGCACACACACACACACACACACACACACAACACAGAAGCAGTGGTTCTAAGTCTTGTTTCTCTCCCTACAGCTTGGAGCCAATGGATACACCTTTGCGATCGACCAAAATGGCTATTTGCTCCTGCACCCCAACCTGCAACCTAAGGTAGGATCAAGACTGTCCTCTATGCATCCCATCCTGCAACCTAAGGTAGGACCCAGACCATAGTAATAGAATGAATAGAACAGGCTTCATTCTATTTCTATGTCCCAGATTTTCCTCCTGACTCCTCCTGACTCTTTTTCTACATCATTAGTATTCCTCTGTTCTGACTTTTTCTTGACTTTTCTACCCAGATACTGGTATTATTCCGTCTGTCTGATTGGCTGCCTGTCTGTCACTCAGATCATTAACTTCAGAGAACCTGTCACCCTGGACTTCCTGGATGCTGAGCTAGAGGACAGTAAAAAGGAGGAGGTAAATACAATTCAGACAACTAAACACCCACACATCTCTAACATTGTCATAGTTACTACAGCTGTGTGACAGTGGTTCAATGACCAAACCGTTAAATCAAATGTCACAGTTCATTTTTGTTACAGTTTTTTACAATCCCTTTGGCACTAATTTCGGAACCTTGATGTCATTTTTCAAAACTCTAGACACAAAACTCACAACCGATGATCAAAATGCAAATTTTTCCAAACTCTAACACTTTTTCCAATTGCTTGGATACAATACACATAAAGCTAAGATCATTGAACTAAAATCACCTGTTCAAAATGACACAACTTAACATGAAAGTATTACCATTTCGAAATGCAATTCACACATTACATCTGAGATGACTGTCTATTCATTTCATTACAATGATCTAACTATCAATTGATACAACTGCTCAAAATGAGAAGTAACTGTTGCATTACTCTTAAGCATAGTTTTATGGAAACTGACAAACAATATTCCATGTTTAGATCATGAAAGTTTCAGGATAACGAGATCCATTGACACCAATTACCGTGGAACATGAACCAATTGGACTACATTATCTATGGATGTAATATTTCATCATCATTCTTTATTCAGACACTGTGTCTATGGTCCCATGTACCACTTTTCCAGACCATGTTTTCAGATTTGACATTATTGTACACTCACTTTATTAGGTACACCTATCTAGTACTGGGTAGGACCCCCTTTTGCCTCCACAACAGCCTGATTTATTCATGGTGTTGTATGTTAAGAGATGCCCTTCTGCACACCACTGTTTTAAACAGCTGTTATTTGAGGATTTGTGGCCTTTCTGTTAGCTTGAATGAGTCTGGACATTCTCCTCTGACCTCTCTCATTAACAAGGTGTTTTTGTCCACAGAACTGCCGCTCACTGAATGTGTTTTGTTTATCACACCATTCTCTGTAAACTGTAGAGACTGTATTGCGTAAAAATCCCAGGAAGGCAGCTGTTTCTGAGATGCTGGAATCACCATGTGTGGCATCAACAATCATACCACGGTCAAAGTTACTTAGATTACGCATCTTGCCCGTTCTAATGTTAGGTCGAACAACAACTGAAGCTCTCTACTCTATATACTCTATATATTGAGTTGCAGGGAGCCACATGATTCGCTGTTCGAATGTAACCTTCCTTGATGGGCTAAATCAGGTCTGTAGAGCTGATGGCATGACCTATGTCATTGTGTGGGATAATGTCAGGTTCCACCATGCTCAAATGGTGCAAGCATGGTTTCAAGCCCATCCACAATTTACCACCCTGTACTTACCCCCATACTCTCCTTTCCTTAACACGATTGAGGAATATTTCTCCACATGGAGGTGGAAGGTATATGATAGGCTCCCTCACGAACAAGCCACCCTTCTCCAGGCCGTGGATGACGCATGCAATGACATCACGGCAGACCAGTGTCAGGCCTGGATTCACCATGCAATGACATCATGGCAGACCAGTGTCAGGCCTGGATTCACCATGCAATGACATCACGGCAGACCAGTGTCAGGCCTGGATTCACCATGCAATGACATCACGGCAGACCAGTGTCAGGCCTGGATTCACCATGCAATGACATCACGGCAGACCAGTGTCAGGCCTGGATTCACCATGCAATGACATCACAGCAGACCAGTGTCAGGCCTGGATTCACCATGCAATGACATCACGGCAGACCAGTGTCAGGCCTGGATTCACCATGCAATGACATCACGGCAGACCAGTGTCAGGCCTGGATTCACCATGCAATGACATCACGGTAGACCAGTGTCAGGCCTGGATTCACCATGCAATGACATCACGGCAGACCAGTGTCAGGCCTGGATTCACCATGCAATGACATCACGGCAGACCAGTGTCAGGCCTGGATTCACCATGCAATGACATCACAGCAGACCAGTGTCAGGCCTGGATTCACCATGCAATGACATCACGGCAGACCAGTGTCAGGCCTGGATTCACCATGCAATGACATCACGGCAGACCAGTGTCAGGCCTGGATTCACCATGCAATGACATCACGGCAGGCCTGGATTCGCCATGCCCGAAGATTCTTCCCAAGATGTTTGGCTAAGGAAAACATCCATTGTGATGTGGATGAGAACCTATGGCCAAATCCACAAGACAGGGTTGATGGAAATATAGAAGTACAGTAATCAACCCTTTGTTTTGCTTTTTACAGTAAGCCAGGTGAGGATCACTGCAGTGATGTTTTACAGTAAGCCAGGTGAGGAACACTGCAGGTGATGTTTTACAGTAAGCCAGGTGAGGAACACTGCAGGTGATGTTTTACAGTAAGCCAGGTGAGGAACACTGCAGTGATGTTTTACAGTAAGCCAGGTGAGGAACACTGCAGTTATGTTTTACAGTAAGCCAGGTGAGGAACACTGCAGTGATGTTTTACAGTAAGCCAGGTGAGGAACACTGCAGTTGATGTTTTACAGTAAGCCAGGTGAGGAACACTGCAGTTATGTTTTACAGTAAGCCAGGTGAGGAACACTGCAGTTGATGTTTTACTGTAGTTTTTTTCTTTTTTTGTAGCTAATTATTTTTGCTTTGATTCAAAGAAACCTATTAGGGATTTTATTGTATTTCATCAATAAATGTCATATTTTGTTCAATGATTCCACTGTGTCTGTAGTATTCTCTTTACTAGTCCTTTTACAGTGATGTATTTACGTGTAGTACCATAATGAAACATGTATCACATATTTTGTACTACAATATTTAATGATTGAACGAACACCTACACAGTGAAACTGTCGGTATGTTGTGTGTGGGTGATCTAAATTAATGTTCCTATGGCATTTCATGATAAATTAGTTATTTGAACCAATGATTTTGCAAGTGCAAGGTTTCTTTAAAGATATGAATGCACAATGCAATGTTTTGAACATTGGACAGCCTGTGTTACAAGTGATGACCGTTTTGAGTTTTGTGTCTAGAGTTTTGAAAAATGACCACTAGGTTCTGAAATTACTGCCAAAGTGATTGTAAAAAACTGTAAAGTATATGAAACTCTCCATCTCTTTTTTGCCTTCCTCCTGTTCTGTCTGTTTCTCTCTCTCCCTCAGATCCGTCGAGAAATGATTGATGGCAAATCAGGGCAAAAGAAAATCAAGACTCTAATTAAGTCAGTTGATGAGGTAAGTCATCAATATATGGCTCAGCCATGATCAATACGGGCACCATCCAGATATATGAGGCTTAGCCATGATCAATACGGGCACCATCCAGATATATGAGGCTTAGCCATGATCAATACGGGCACCATCCAGATATATGAGGCTTAGCCATGATCAATACGGGCACCATCCAGATATATGAGGCTTAGCCATGATCAATATGGGCACCATCCAGATATATGAGGCTTAGCCATGATCAATACGGGCACCATCCAGATATATGAGGCTTAGCCATGATCCATACTGGCACCATCCAGATATATGAGGCTTAGCCATGATCCATACTGGCACCATCCAGAATAACTGAGTAATGACAAAAATTCTAACTTGTACTGTAGTCCAGGTTGTGTTTGAGGAAGTGATTCTGGTGCTGATCAGGGTGATCTGATGTTGTTGTCTGATTTCAGAGGTACATTGATGAGGCCATGCGGACATATACCTGGACACCAGTGGAGGGCACAGATTACAGGTGAGTGCTAAACTACCAGCCTTCATCTGGATCGTAAACGAAACGGGGAGGGACTACCTGAACTTGCCCAATAAAAAACTTGTTTTGTTTGCAAAACATTTTTCGTTACAAAATGTTTCGTTACGGTTTGCAACGGTGTGCGCTAATGACTATGACCCTGGCGGTAAGACGGAGATCGGACCTGAAGGTATGAGTGAAATCCAACTTTCACCTGACCATAGGAGTGACATCATCTGACCTTGAACTGAGCCTGTGAATAAGGTATATAACCCTGTGATCTAGAAACTTGCTTTCCTGCATTAGTCATCAACCACTGGTGTGTGTACATTTAGAGAATACACTCAGGTTATTAATGTGCCCGCTGTCTACATAGTGGATTATTCACCTGAATCAACATTAAGACACTCCTTTCTCTTGCGAAAGAACACTAGTAGGATCCTAAACACAAATTAACTGCATGCTTTTTTCATTTTATTAATCTCCAAAACTAGGTTGAACGGTTAAGGTTGAATTATAATGATATTTCCTCCTAGCAACACTGCAAATTACATTTGATGATATTCAATAGTCCTAGAAATGCCTGATGAGGATTTTTACTGCATCTATGTTGGCTGGGAGCCAGCTGTTTGGTGTCTGAGCAATGACCCTCTCTTCAATTCTATAAGCACGTCATTAAGCTTGAACATTTGAACCTATTTTGTTGTGTGAGTGCAGGTTGTTCACACCTCCCAATTAGGGAATGATGTCATGTTTGTTCAAGGCTCTGTGTGTATTTGTGTGTGTTTGAGTGTGTGTGTGTGTGTATATATTAGGGCAGATATAATGTTATTCTGATGTGGTTGTGTGTCTGCCTCACCACTCCAGTCTAGGGCTGGTACTGCCCACATACAGTGAGAACCACATCAAGGCTAACCTGAGTGACCAGATCCTGCAGGTGCAGTGTAAGTACCAGGAGACACCCAACACTAGCCCACTCTCTCTCTCTCTTTTCTCTCTCTCTCCCAAATATGACCTTACGCCCCCCTTACTAAGTCAAGGGGGACCCCCCTGGGACCTCCCTGGGTCTCCGGCGAACACCATCGTAGGGACGATCAGAGTGGAGCACTCTATACCCCCCCTCTCCTCTCCTCTCCTCCTCTCTCCTTGCACCCCTCTCCTTCCCTGTGACAGTGACAAGGATATACTGGGAATGAAACCTTTTCTTATACAGCCTCCTTTATCTACAGCCCCCTCTATCTACCCTCTTGTCTTCATACTGTGCTGTTAACTATGGTGATTTTTTTTCTTCACAACTGTTGAAGAAAAAACCTGAACTAGCAGAAAGGTGAAAGCTGTGGTTTTACTGTGTTACTAAGGTGAAAATAATGGTGATCTTGTGCTATTTATTTTCTTTGCCAAATGCTCTCGCCTCTTCTCCACCAACAAGCAATGATTCTGAAGCGTATGTGTTCATAAACATGTATTTTTTAAAATGTTTCCAAACCCGTGAAAACAGGCATGCTTTTCACTCTTTTCTGTTAAGTTTTTGTTATGATTTGTAATGAGTTGTCTTCCTGTTGAGTTCCCTAGATATGTACCTTGTTGCTGTTTTGTATTCAGCTTTGGAATCATTCAGTAGATAAACTCCCATGGCCCATGACGAGGGTCTGTCCTTCCTTCCTCTGTGGGAGTTTGAGTTCAGTGGGTCTGAATGGGGACACCTGTTATCTCTCTCATGCTTTCTTTCTCCAGACCCTGTTGCTCCACTTTTTTCCTGGTTCTTTCTGTTACGTCTATTTCGGGTTTTCATGGTTAACTTTCACCGTGCCGGTTTTGTCCTTTACCGTTTCTTATTTCTTTCAGTTTCTCGACATTCTGATTTCCTATTTTTCTCATTCTGTTCAGTTTCTTGTTTGCTCTTGCAAAAAAGATGTTTGTTCTTCATTTATTTTCTTTCTCGTCTGTTTGACTTAATTGGTTTCTTTCTTTTGAGAAAGCAATATTTTTATTCAAATAATAATTGAATAAAATATTGTCTGTGACCTCCCTCCCCCTACCCCAAACCTTTCTTTTCTTGCTCACTACCTCTCTGATGGATCCACACAGTGCAATACACCAAGGGCAAGTATACTCCATATTGGTCCACGTTCCCTACCCTTACGTTCTTAACCTCCTCCCACCCTCGCTGACCCCACCCTCACCTGTCCCAGCCTGCTTGCCTCTGTTCCTGCCCATCTTGCCTTCAAGACCCTCCTCTTCCTCCTCTTCCTCCTCACTCTCCACCCACCCAAACACCCACCCACTCACCCACACTCCTGCTGCAGCTCAGACCCCATCTGTCTCAAGATGGCTCCTCCAGTCTCCAACCTCACCCCCACGTCTCTGGTGCTTCAGTCACACTCACAACACCTTCAAACACCCAAAGAAGACAGATATTATCCACGTTCTCTGTTAAAACCTCTGTATTTTGTCCTCTCTACACCTCCCCTCTGTGGATAGCTCTCTAAACTGGTTGTGTCACTTTACTATCCCTCTCTCTCTCTTTCCTTCTGTCTCCTCTCTCCATCTCTCTGTGTCCCTTTCTCTCACTATTTCTCTACCATCTCTTTATTCCTCCTTCTCTCTCTCTTTCCTTCTGTCTCCTCTCTCCATCTCTCTGTGTCCCTTTCTCTCACTATTTCTCTACCATCTCTTTATTCCTCCCTCTCTCTCTCTTTCCTTCTGTCTCCTCTCTCCATCTCTCTGTGTCCATTTCTCTCACTATTTCTCTACCATCTCTTTATTCCTCCCTCTCTCTCTCTCTATCTATCTGCTGTCTCGCGATGTCATTTTAGCTGAAAGGATGTCTTAACTCTCACACCAGTGTACAGGAGTTGAGGGAGCCGCCACCGGTTCCAAAAGAACGTCTTCCATATTAACTGTCCTCCCACTAGAGCAGGCAAAGCTCTACCTGTAATGATGAAGCATTGTTTGTCATTATAATGTAGTTAAACAAACTGAAGTTAACCCCATTGTTTTATTAGTATAACTGAGGCTGGTCCCATTTGAGTTCATTGGTCCACATGATAGTGCATCTGAATGTCACCACAGTTTATCAACTATTTACAACATTATTATGACTATTAATAGACTATTAATATGTTAGCTTGACTAAGGCCACCGGCATTGTAGCCAAGCTGTTTAGGCTCAGGTGATTAAATCCCCATGTTAGCATAACTAAGGTTATTAGCATGTTAGCTTTAATGAAGTTGACACCTGAACAACAGACTGTGTTAGTTAGCTCAACCAATATTGTCCCTCTCCGTGTCAGCTAGTGCTGCTGACGGATCTCTTTAGGGCCACACTGTGGGTCACCCTGGTCCTCTCATGTTGTTGGGTACGTGGCAGAGCGCCCCGTGGCGCCTGCCTCGTGTGTCGTCCCTCTGTAACCCCTGTCTCCATCAGCTTGTCTCCCTCCTCCCCCATCAGTCCTCAGACTGCTGGGGGAACAGCCCTCTACCTCCTCCTCAAAACAAAAAAAAAACATGACCCGGATGTGCACGGCATTGTGGGTGCAACACTACCTGGGCACTGCAGTCAATTTATCAGTTTTCAAATATGTATATGTATCATCTACTTGTCATCTACTTTCTCTACTTTTATAGAGATGATCTAAAATGTAAAAGATGTCTGATAAAAGCAGATATATTACAGTGTTTAATTAAGAGACTCATAGATACATCTAACTTTTACATCTAAATGAAAATGAATAAGGTTAGTGTACTAGAGGTAAAGAAAGTTGCCCCTTGATATGCCCTTCACAATGCAATGCATTTCCCCCTGATTGTGTGTCTCTTGGTGTCGTGTCCCCTGCCAGTCTGAGGGATGACCACTTCCATCGGGACCCCTGCGCCACCCACCTCCCCCTGCAATAGTTGGCCATGTTGATGCCTGCCTGTGAAATGCACTCATTATGGGTTTATCTGTCTGAGAACTCACTTCCCCTCATGATGTGTGATGGAAGTCAGTTCTCCGACATAAAAAAAGAACAATTCACTTGAAATCAAAATGGTTGGATTCATCTGGTTATGATTTTTCAATGGTAATAAACTAAAGTGGAAAATGAGAAAGAAGTGAGTGCTGGGCAGAGTCAGGTTGCATTTGAGGCACCATATTGGCTAACGCTGGTGTATCCCCCATGATTCCTCTTTGGTGTTGCTATGGTAACTCCCTTCCGCGTTCCCTGCACCCCTGAAGAACAGCCGCTGTGTACCCAGAACCCCCCACTGCTCTGCTCATGGCTCTTCCCAGATAATCTTCCCCTTTCTGTTGCAGATTTTGAATCTCTGCTGCCAAACAGTTTTGAGTCTGAAGGACATGTATTCATAGCTCCCAGGTAGCCCTGTGTGAATGCTTGCTGTCTTCCCATTTGTTTTGATGGTCCTCACTGTAGTGTCTCCACCACCTTCAGCCCACAACATTACTCAGTTGTTCACTTCCACCACCTTCCTTCAACCCCCAACACTTAACGTCACACCAAGAAATCTCCTCAGCCACTAGTCATTTGTTATTGTCAGTCACACCTCACATTTCTTTTCTTGTGGTGTTCAAGACTGTGCCGTTGATCATTTTGTTGTAGTGTCATTGCTGTGGGTTTTCTCATATCATGGTTTGACTTTGTGCGTTCTTTGTTGGAAGTTAGGAGCCCGACGACACTTGTGTTTTTGTTTTTTACCGTTTTTGACAACAGAATTTCTATAGTCTACTTTTTGGGAATTTCAGTGCATTCAATCCTTCTCGCCTCCTGCCCCAAAGTAACCCCTCTCATCCCAAAACGTACCCTCCCTGCCCCCAGAACTATTCCTGTGCTACCTCACATCCTTTGCATGTCGCCAGTTGGTGCTGCATGGTTTTGTGTGTATGCATATTCCAAGGTGTGTTTGTGACTGCAGTATGAATACAGTATGTAATCTTGAGAATACCTACTTGTAAATAAAGATTTACAGTATAATGTGTATAAAAGGTGAATGAAATCCCCCTCTGCATGTTTTCTTTTTGTCATGATCAGACCTTCATCCTGTAAAACTCCCAGCTCCATGCTGAAAGACTGACAAGTACACTCACTCTGTCTGCTGCCAGTGTGTTGCGTTCACCAGCCCTTCACTCCATATTTCACTCTTGACAGTCTGTCTCGTAGACAGGACATGCATGCGTATGAGTTTCTATGGGTTTATGTGCTGTGAGAGTGTTTGGGAATGTACATCTGGGTATTGTAAATAAGAGCTGTCCATATACCTGCTCAGGGAATATGAGAAGCCAGACACACGTTGTGTGTTTGTTCTCAACTGTTTATGGGTCAAAAAAAAATGCTGCCGCTGACTGTCCTCAGGGAATACTGCAACGAGCTAGAGCTCTCCAACAACAACACTGAGTTCCTGCTCAACTTCATCGCTCTCATGGAGAAGGTGACACCTGACTCCAAACAATGTGAGTCCCTCCGTCTCTCCAGTTCCCTCTTCTTACAGTAACCTCACCACTTGTAGTAATGTAATGGCATGATCAGAATTCTCATTGTTTACATTTGACCGCTATACACAGTATTTAAATGCACAGTCAGAATCAACAATTTGCTGTCAATCACAATGCCTCCTAAAGCATGTCCCCTTCTCACTGTGGTCTAACCCAGGTGACAACCTGCTCCTTCATAACCTCATCCTCGACACTGGCATCATCAGACAGCTGGTGGAGAAGGTGTGGAAGACCAAAGACCTCACCACGTGAGTAGAGGACTGCATGTGTACTATGTGTTATCTCCGGTGTCTGGGTACTTCCTGAATTCTCACTCTCCTGTTCTGTGTTGCAGCTATGGCTTTCTGGCAGTGTTTGCTGCAACAGACGGAGGGATTACAAGAGTGTTTCCCAACAAGTGAGTCCAGTCTTAATCTACCACACAACCTTTCTTCAAAGTTGTAGGTATTAGTGTACATTGGATGTGCATGTAAAGCCTCCCAAACATTGGACCAAAGTCAAGTGCATAAACGTATCCAAATTACTTTTTGTGCTTGTAAACATATAAACTGGAATTAAATATCCAGGATAGCTAGGACCAAGGTATCTGCCAGTGTACCTTACAGTTTGTTAGTGTCTGGCCCTGGCTCTGTCCGTGAGTTTTAATGTTGTGCTGATCCTCAGGGCTGCTGAGACCTGGGAAGAGGACCCTGAGCCTTTTAATGCCAGCTATTACCGCCGCAGTCTGGACAACAAGGGCTACATCTTCAGAGCGCCTTATCGCACCGGTGAGTCATCATCTGTCTCACCTCCACCCAGACACTACTGTACTACTAAAGTCTTTATGGTATCTGTTCTGTTGATTTATTGTTATTGACTCCCTTCCTCTGTCCCTCCTCCCTCCCTCCCTCCTTCCTCCTCCATCCCTCCTCCATCCTTCCCCATCCTTCCCCAACCCTCCTCCCTCCCTCCTCCATCCCTCTTCCCTCCCTCCTCCATCCCTCTTCCCTCCCTCCTCCCTCCTCCCTTCCTCCCTTCATCCATCTCTCCTCCATTCCTTCCGGCCTCTCCCTCCCTCCCTCCCTCCCTCCCTCCCTCCTTCTCATTCTTCTCCCATGAAGTGAATGATGAGCTGCTGAACCCAGAGAACGACACCATAGGAATCCTGGTCAGCACTGCAGTGGAGATCACAGTGGGAGGGAAAACCATCAAACCTGCAGGTGAAGGGTTCATTAGCATTGTTGGAGGTGTAGCACATGGGAATGTGTAAAACTTCCTCAGCCTGAAGTGTCCCCACTTGCACCACTGCACAGCTAACTTTTCGCGTGGCGCCGACTGGTAAAACATTTCAGGAGGGTGGTCACGTGTGCTGGCAATATTAGCCAAATCGGTAGGAAGTGGTACTTGCTAAGCAAGCAGTGTGACGTCCTTTACAGAGGCATGATGAGTAGTACTGTTAGTTACTCTACTGGGGGCTAGTATGGGGTAGTATGATGTGTTAATCCACTGCAGGATTTAGGATCTTAATTTGATCACTTTGTTGTCGCAGAGAACTTTCTTGCACAGCAGGAAATGTAAATTGTAGTGTATTCGAGGTGTAAAAAGGCTTATAAAGTTTGTTATTTCCACTTTAGTATTTTCAGACTAACGAAAAATATATCAACACCTACAAAAATGTCCATTAATTATAATCCACATACTAATTCACATTTCCTGTTGCTGCAGGATTATTATCATGTTCTAATTAAGAGAGTACGTCTGAAGTAGGTATTTGGAGGGAAATATATTTCTCCTGGTAGGAGGAATATATATATATCTCTCTCTCTCTCTCTCTTTCTATCTCTCTATCGCACGCTCTCCCCTTCTCTCTCATTTCTTTGGGTATATCTCAATGTCTCTCCCTCTGTGTATGACTAGTGGTTGGCGTAAAGCTGGACCTTGAGGCCTGGGTGGACAAATTCAAGATCCTGGCTAGTAACCAAACAAGTCCAACAAGTGACAACCGCCAAGTCCAACAAACGGTAACAAACATAAGGACAACCAGGAATTAAACCCACACACAAGCATATGAAATGTGTTTTTTGCTTATCGTTGATGATGATTTGTTTTTGACAGTGTGGACCAACCAGTGGCTGTGAGATGGACTGTGAAGCCAACAGCGAAGTAAGATAAAGAATAATCAGTGGTGTATTGGAGGATATACGCAGGTATATGCCGAGTACCCATTTATTTTTCAGTGGGCATTGCGTATACTCACTTCTTAATCCCCAGGATGCTTATCAAAGTAGTGTAGTGTAGGTATACGCCGTATCAATTAATAATGCTTTTTAGCTTAAAATGTTGATAAACTATTATTTCTTCACATTTTCAATGCAGCAATGTGCACACGAGAACAGTGTGAATGTTGCAAAATGCAATTTGTTGGAAAACACCATTCTAAAATGCTCACCACACATGCGATCGGTTTCATGGACAGAGATGGAAATATTCCTTAGAAACGTTGAGAGGGGAGATCTAAAGATGCAACAGCTATCATGGGTTGATAATATGACTAGGATAATGCCTTAAAATAATTGCCTCCAACATCCAGGTTTCAAACAATTAAGGAACAGTTAATAGATAGTGATGCTTATGATAGGCCTTGGTTATCAGGAATCAACGTAAGACCCAGATGCAGACACGTCGAATTGACAATGGTTTAATATTCCAACAGGGGCAGGCAATAGACAGGTCAAGGCAGGCAGGGGTCAGTAAACCAGAGGTGGGACAACAGTACCGGACGGCAGGCAGGCTCGGGGTCAGGGGCAGGCAGAGTGGTCAGGCAGGCAGGCTCGGGGTCAGGGGCAGGCAGAGTGGTCAGGCAGGCAGGCTCAGAGTCAGGATAGGCAAGGGTCAAAACCAGGAGGGCAAGAAAAAGAGAGACTGTGAAAAACGCTGGTTGACTTGACAAACAAGACAAACTGGCAGCAGGTATAGAGTTGAAGTCGGAAGTTTACATACACCTTAGTCAAATACATTTAAACTCTGTTTTTCACAACTCCTGACGTTTAATACGAGTAAAAATTCCCTGTCTTAGGTCAGTTAGGATCACCACTTAATTTTAAGAATGTGAAATGTCAGAATAATAGTAGAGATAATTATTTATTTAGGCTTTTATTTCTTTCATCACATTCCCAGTGGGTCAGAAGTTTACATACACTCAATTAGTGTTTGGTAGCATTGCCTTTAAATTGTTTAACTTGGGTCAAACGTTTCGGGTAACCTTCCACAAGCTTCCCACAATAAGTTGGGTGAATTTTGGCCCATTCCTCCTGACAGAGCTGGTGTAACAGCCAGGTTTGTTGGCCTCCTTGCTCGCACACACTTTTTCAGTTCTGCCATCAAACTTTCTATGGGATTGAGGGCAGGGCTTTGCGATGGCCACTCCAATACCTTGACTTTGTTGTCCTGAAGCCATTTTGCCACAACTTTGGAAGTATGCTTGGGGTCATTGTCCATTTGGAAGACCCGTTTGCAACCAAGCTTTAACCTCCTGACTGATGTCTTGAGATGTTCCTTCAATATATACACATCATTTTCCCATCTATTTTGTAAAGTGCACCAGTCCCTCCTGCAGCAAACCACCCCCACAGCATGATGCTGCCACCCCTGTGCTTCACGGTTGGGATGGTTTTCTTCGGCTTGCAGGCCCTTTTTCCTCCAAACATAACGATGGTCATTATGGCCAATCAGTTCTATTTTTGTTTCATCAGACCAGAGGACATTTCTCCAAAAAGTATGATCTTTGTCCCCATGTGCAGTTGCAAACCATAGTCTGTTTTTTTATGGTGGTTTTGGAGAAGTGGCTTCTTCCTTGCTGAGCGGCCTTTCAGGTTATGTCAATATATGACTCATTTTACTGTGGATTTAGATACTTTTGTACCCGTTTGCTCAGCATGTTCACAAGATCCTTTGCTGTTGTTCTGGGATTGATTTGCACTTTTCGCACCAAAGTACGTTCATCTCTAGGAGACATAAAGCATCTCCTTCCTGAGCGGTCCATGGTGTTTATACTTGCGTACTATTGTTTGTACAGATGAACGTGGTACCTTCAGTACCAGGTCTACTTTTTTTCTGAGGTCTTGGTTGATTTCTTTTGATTGTCCCATGATGTCAAGCAAAGAGGCACTGAGTTTGAAGGTAGGCCTTGAAATATATCCACAGGTACACCTCCAATTGACTCAAATTATGTCAATTAGCCAATAGGATGGTTCTTAAGCCATGACATCATTTTCTGGAATGTTCCATGCTGTTTAAAGGCACAGTGAACATAGTGTATGTAAACTTCTGACCCACTGGAATTGTGATACAATGAATTATACGTGAAATTGTCACGTTCTGACAATAGTTCTTTTGTGTTTTCCTTGTTTTAATGTTGGTCAGGACGTGAGCTGGGTGGGCATTCTATGTTGTGTGTCTAGTTTGTCTATTTCTATGTTTGGCCTGATATGGTTCTCAATCAGAGGCAGGTGTTAGTCATTGTCTCTGATTGGGAACCATATTTAGGTAGCCTGTTTTGTGTTGGGTTTTGTGGGTGATTGTTTCCTGTCTTTATGTTTGCTACACCAGATAGGGCTGTTTTGGTTTTGCCACATTTATTGTTTTGTATTATGTTCATGGTTTCTTATTAAAAAACATGAACTATAACCACGCTACGTTTTGGTCCGCCTCTCCTTCCCAGGAAGAAAGCCGTTACAGAAATAATCTGTCTGTAAACAATTGTTGGAAAATGACTTGTGTCTTGCACAAAGTAGATGCCCTAACGGACTTGCCAAAACTATAGTTTGTTAACAAGACATTTTTGGAGTGGTTGAAAAAGTGTATGTAAACTTCCGACTTCAACTGTAAATACACAGGGGAAGATGGGCGACACCTGGAGGGGGGTGGAGACAATCACAAGGACAGGTGAAACAAATCTAGGTTTGACAAACTGTCTTCTGGTAGATGGAAAGGCTTTCCAAAAAACCTTCTCAATTAAATGTTAACTAGCCTATGTCTACCTGGCAGAATTATATCATAATTATTTGCATCAATCCAGTGGCCATTTGTTTTACAAACTCCATCTCATATGCTACAGAAACACCACTAACCAAACAACAGTGCTAGGTGCCTGGCACTTGAATTAAAGGGTAACTACATTTTCCCTAGACCTCAAAATTCATCTCATGGTGTGGTTTAAGCATTGTTGTGGACTTGGAACATCAAATGTTCTTGTTTTTCTATTAAACAAGTGTGACTAAATCGACAGTTGACCGCCTGATGTATCTGTTTCAATGGTAGGGCTACTATTAGCCTACTTGCACAGTACATTTTGGTTTGGCCTGACTGTGAAAGATCAATATGGGATTTTTCAATGTTTCTCATATAATTCTTTGCACAGGGAGGGTCGTTTGGGATTTTTTGGGGGGCTAGATTTGAGTATACTCACTTTTCCAGGCATCATTACACCACTGTGAACAATGCTAGTATCATGTTTTCAATGGTACTATATTCATGAAGCTAAGACATAGTTGAGAGTTAAACAGACTAACAGTTGGGGTCTCATGTCGTCATGGTTGTCCATCTGCGCCTGTCGATGCAGGACCTTCTTTGTTACCTGGTGGATGACGGTGGTTTCCTGATCATGTCCAATCAGAAGGATCACTGGAACAAGGTGACATGTCCTGACAGTTACTACAAAGCTTTATTGAACCCAGTCTATCCTTGACTTAGGGGCATGTTGTATAATTCTGTTTCCTCTCTTCCACAGATTGGCATGTTCTTCAGTGAGGTGGACCCCTACCTGATGCATGCTCTCTACAACAACTCCTTTTACAACCGAAAGCAGTCCTTTGACTACCAGTCTGTGTGTGACCCCGTGCCAAGCAGCAACACCGGAGCTGCACCAAGAGGAGTCTTTGTGGTAAGGACTTCACACATTCAACAATAAAAGACACGGCTATCGGGCCTCCCAAGTGGCGCAGCGGTCTAAGGCACTGCATCGCAGTGCTAGTGACGTCACTACAGACCCAGGTTTGATCCCGGGCTGTATCACATCCGGCCTTAATCGGGAGTCCCCTAGGGCGGCGCACAATTGGCCCAGCGTCGTCCAGGTTAGGGGATGGTTCGGCCAGTGGGGCTTTACTTGGCTCCTTGCGCTTTAGTGACTCCTTGTGGTGGGCCGGGCACCTGCAGGCTGACTGTGGTCATCAGTTGAACAGTGTTTCCTCCGACACATTGGTGCAGCTGGCTTCCGGGTTAAGCGGGCGCGTGTTAAGAAGCTTGGTTTGGCAGGATGCATAACTCGACCTTTGCCTCCCGAGCCTGTTGGGGAGTTGCAGCGATGAGACAAGAACAAAGTTGGGGAGAAAAGGGGGGTAAAATACAAAAAAATACAAAATAAGACACGACTATCACCCTTCTGTAATAATGGATGAATGAATGCTTAGCTAGCTAATTTAAAACGGAGAACAGGCAATGTCCTTGTGTTTATGTGTCCTCTTCTTTCTCTGTCCCATCAGCCCACCATTGCAGACTTTGTGAACCTGGCCTGGTGGTCATCAGCAGCTGCCTGGTAAGACCAGAGAATACAAGAATACTGTTGCCTGAAACACACACTACTTAAACAGAGCCACATATTTGCACTACCAACATCCTTTAAACAATCTCCCTTTCCACCCAGGTCCCTATTTCAGCAGCTGCTCTATGGAATGGCCTACCACAGTTGGTTTGTCACAGGTGAGTACAAAGTCGAGATATTGTGGTTTCTGCAGAGTAATGTTATATCACTGTTGTATATATATGTTTTTTTTATGAAGGACAGTGATTGCAACACTAGACTGATTATCTGTGTCCACATCAATATGTATTTGTCTATATCTGTGTGCTGTAGATGAGGTGGAGGCAGAGGGGATGGACTCCAGAGAGACCAGCTGTGTGACGATACAGACTCAGTTCTACTTCACTAACATCAACAGCTCCTATGACATCCTGCAAGACTGTGGCAACTGTTCCAGGTAGCTTTTACTCTCCACATACAACTCATACAAACATACACCAACATACAGTGCAGAAAGTACTCAGACCCATTGACCTTTTACACATTTTGTTACGTTACAGCATTATTCTAAAATAGATTAAATTGCTTTTTTTCCTCGTCAATCTGCACACAATACCCCATAATGACAAAGCAAAAACAGGATTTTATAAATGTTTGCAAATGTATAAAAAATTTAAAGATATGAAATATCACATTTACATAAGTATTCAGACTGTTTACTCAGTACTCTGTTGAAGCACCTTTGGCAGCGATTACAACCTCAAGTCTTCTTGGTATGAAGTTACAAGCTCGGCACACCTGTATTTGGGGAGTTTCTCCCATTCTCTCTGCAGATCCTCTCACTCTGTCAGGTTGGATGGGGAGCGTCGCTGCACAGCTATTTTCCGGTCTCTCCAGAGATGTTCAATCGGGTTCATTCCTGCATATGTGAATTGATTGCCCCCCATCTATCGTCAGAGCTCGTACAGTTAGGTGACCTAAACTAGGACATGCTTAACATCCCGGCCGTCCTACAATCTAAACTAGATGCCCTCAATCTCACACAAATGATCAATGAACCTACCAGGTACAACCCCAAATCTGTAAACACGGGCACCCTCATAGATATCATCCTAACCAACCTGCCCTCTAAATACACCTCTGCTATCTTCAACCAGGATCTCAGCGATCACTGCCACATTGCCTGCGTCCGTAATGGGTCCGCAGTCAAACGACCACCCCTTTATCACTGTCAAACGCTCCCTAAAACACTTCAGCAAGCAGGCCTTTCTAATCGACCTGGCCCGGTTATCCTGGAAGGATGTTGACCTCATTCCATCAGTAGAAGATGCCTGGTTATTCTTTAAAAGTGCTTTCCTCACCATCTTAAATAAGCATGCACCATTCAAAAAATGTTGAACCAGGAACAGATGTAGCCCTTAGTTCACTCCAGATCTGACTGCCGTTGACCAGCACAAAAACATCCTGTGGGGTACTGCATTAGCATCGAATATCCCCCACGATTTGCAACTTTTCAGGGAAGTTATGGACCAATATACACAGGCAGTTAGGAAAGCAAAGGCTAGCTTTTTCAACCAGAAATTTGCATCCTGTAGCACAAACGCCAAAAGTTCTGGGACACTGTAAAGTCCATGGAGAATAAGAGCACTTCCTCCCAGCTGCCCACTGCACTGAGGCTAGGAAACACTGTCACCACCGATAAATCCACGATATTTGAGAATTTCAATAAGCATTTTTCTACGGCTGGCCATGTTTTCCACCTGGCTACCCCTACCCCAGTCAACAGCTCTTCACCCCCCACAGCAACTTGCCCAAACTTCCCCCATTTCTGCTTCACCCGAATCGAGATAGATGATATTCTAAAAGAGTTGCAAAATCTGGACCCCTACAAATCAGCTGGGCTAGACAATCTGGACCCTCTCTTTCTAAAATTATCCGCCCCTATTACTAGCCTGTTCAACTTCTCTTTTGTATCATCTGAGATACCCAAAGATTGGAAAGCTGCAGCGGTCATCCCCCTCTTCAAAGGGGAGAGACTCTAGACCCAAACTGTTACAGACCTATATCTATCCTACCCTGCCTTTCTAAGGTCTTCGAAAGCCAAATTAACAAACAGATCACCGACCATTTCGAATCCCACCGTACCTTCTCCGCTATGCAATCTGGTTTCTGAGCTGGTCATGGGTGCACCTCAGCCACGCTCAAGGTCCTAAACGATATCATAACCGCCATCAATAAAAGACAATACTGCAGCAGTATTCATCAACCTGGCCAAGGCTTTCAACTCTGTCAATCACAACATTCTTATCGGCAGACTCAACAGCCTTGGTTTCTCAAATGACTGCCTCGCCTGGTTCACCAACTACTTCTCAGACAGAGTTCAGTGTGTCAAATCGGAGGGCCTGTTGTACTCTGGCAGTCTCTATGGGGGTGACACAGGGTTCAATTCTCGGGCTGACTTTTTTCTCTGTATATATCAATGATGTTGCTCTTGCTGCTGGTGATTCTCGGATCCACCTCTATGCAGACGACACCATTCTGTATGCTTCTGGCCCTTCGGACACTGTGTTAACTAACCACCAGGCGAGCTTCAATGCCATACAACTCTCCTTCCGTGGCCTCCAACTGCTCTTAATTGCAAGTTAAACTAAATTCATGCTCTTCAACCGATCGCTGCCCGCACCTGCCCGCCCGTCCAGCATTACTACTCCAGACGTTTCTGACTTAGAATATGTGGGCAATTACAAATATCTAGGTGTCTAGTAAGACTGTAAACTTTCCTTCCAGACTCACATTAGGCATCTCCAATCCTAAATTAAATCTGGAATTGGCTTCCTATTTCGCAACCAAGCATCCTTCACTCACGCTGCCGAACATAACCTCATAAAACTGAATATCCTGCCGATCCTTGACTTCGGCGATGTCATTTGGATGCAGTCTATCACAGTGCCATCCGTTTTGTCACCAAAGCCCCATATACTACCCACCAATGTGACCTGTATGATCTCGTTGGCTGGTCCTCACTTCATATTCGTCGCCAAACCCAATGGCTCCAGGTCCTCTTTAAGTCTTTGCTAGGTAAAGCCCCGCCTTATCTCAGCTCACTGGTCACCATAGCAGCACCCACACCGTAGCACGTGCTCCAGCAGATATATTTTACTGGTCACCCCCAAAGCCTATTCCTCCTTTGGCCGCCTTTCCTTCCAGTTCTCTGCTGCCAATGACTGGAACAAACAACTCATATCTCCCTCAATAACTTTAAGCATCAGCTGTCAGAGCAGCTTACAGATCACTGCACCTGTACATAGCCCATCTGTAAATAGCCATCCAACTACCTCATCCCCATATTGTTTTGTTTTTTTGCTCCTTTGCACCCCAGTATCTCTACTTGCACATTCATCTTTCACTCCAGTGTTTATTTGCTAAATTGTAATTACTTTGCCACTACGGCAATATTGCCTTACCTCCCTGATCTTACCTCATTTGCACACACTGTATATACATTTTTTTCTATTGTGTTATTGACTGTACGTTTGTTCATTCCATGTGCAACTCTGTGTTGTCTGTGTTTCCCACTCTTTTGCTTTATCTTGGCCAGGTCGCAGTTGTAAATTAGAACTTGTTCTCAACTGGCCTACCTGGTTTTAAATAAAGTTGAAATACAATACAAAATAAAAAAAGTTGTCTTAAGCTGTGGGCTTAGGGTCATTGTGCTGTTGGAAGCTGAACCTTCGCCCCAGTCTTAGGTCCTGAGCGCTCTGGAGCAGGTTTTCGTCAAACCTACTCTGTACTTTGCTCCATTCATCTTTTCCTCGATCCTGACTAGTCTCCCAGTACCTACTGCTGAAAACATCCTCACAGCATGATGTTTCCACCCCCGTGTTTTACCGTAGGGATGGTGCCAGGTTTCCTCCAGGTGTGTGTGGTGGTTAATTTTTTTACTATCAAATGAGGAGAGACAAACTCATCACACAATTCAGAGTTATACTTAACTAAATCTTTATTCACTTATTAATAAGGGAGCAGGTTAACGTCTTATGGGCAGGTGGGACGGTACCTGGCCAACATCCGGTGAAATTGCAAAGCGCGAAATTGTGTTACATCAAAATAAAGCTTAACTTCTTGTTAATCCAGCCACGGTGTCCGACTTAAAAAAGGCTTCACGGCGAAAGCAAACCATGCGATTATCTGAGGACAGCACCCCACATACATGAAAAACATATTTCAACCAGGCAGGTGCGACACGAAAGTCAGAAATAGCGATATAAAAAATGCCTTACCTTTGATCTTCTTCTGTTGGCACTCCAAAAGGTCCCAGTTACACCACAAATGGTGCTGTTGTTCAATAATGTCCTTCTTTATATCCATAAAAACTCAGTTTAGCTGGCGCGCTTCAGTCAACAATCCACCCAGTTTCCCTCCATCAAAATGCATACAAAATGAATCCCAAATGCAACTAATAAACTTTTCCAAACAAGTCAAACAATGTTTAGAATCAAACCTTAGGTACCCTAATATGCAAATAAATGATCAAATTTAAGACAGAGAATCATTATTGTCTTTACCGGAGAAAAATACTAAAGAACTCTCTTCCGCACGCTTGGAAACACTACAGCCAAAATGGGAGCCACCTAGAAAAACTACAATATCTGGCTCATTTTTCCAAAAACCAGCCTGGAACTCTTTCTAAAGACTGACATCTAGGGGAAGCCCTAGGAACTGCAATCTGGGAGGACTTGGCCTTATAATTAAAGTGATAGCCATTGAAAATAGAGAGAGGCTGATTTTTAATTTTTTTGTCCTCGGGGTTTCGCCTGCCATATCAGTTCTGTTATACTCACAGACGTAATTTTAACAGTTTGATGAGACCAGGTGAGAAATGAACACAGGTGAAATCAATGAACAAAAATGAAAGACAGGGCTTCGTTCTAGAACACAAAGAAAAAGAACACGAGGTTGACTAAGAAAAGAAAAGCAGAACCTTACAATGCTATGGAATGCGGTCTCTTTAGGTTTATCACCCAAAGACACCGTACATCTTCTGTCAGTGTTAAATCTCCGAGACCCATCCTCAGTAGAACACACACAGATGAGTGTTCTAACAACCGCTTATTATGTTGCATAAAACCATTTGATGCAATAACAGTATTATAACATCATCTTGTCATTTCTCTCACACGTGACGTTTGGCATTCAGGCTAAAGAGTTCAATCTTGGTTTCATCAGACCAAAGAATCTTGTTTCTCATAGTCAGAGTCCTTTTGGTGCCTTTTGGCAAACTCCAAGTGGGCTGTCATATGCCTTTTACTGAGGAGTGGCTTCTGTCTGGCCACTCTACCATAAAGGCCTGATTGGTGGAGTGCTGCAGAGATGGTTGTCCTTCTGGAAGGTTATCCCATCTCCACAGAGGAAGTCTGGAGCTCAGTCAGTGACCATTGGGTTCTTGGGTTCCATTGGGTTCTCCCTGACCAAGGCCATTCTCCCCCAATGGCTGAGTTTGGCCAGGCGGCCAGCTCTAGGAAGAGTCTTGGTGGTTCCGTACTTCTTCCACTTAAGAATGATGGAGGCCACAGTGATCTTGGGGACCTTCAATGCTGCAAAAATGTTTGGTACCCTTCCCAGATCTGTGCCTCGACATAATCCTGTCTCTGAGCTCTATGGACAATTACTTCGACCTCATGGCCCGGGTTTTTGCTCGGACATGCAATGTCAACTGTGGGACCTTATATAGACAGGTTAGTGCCTTTCCAAATCATATCCAATCAATTGAATTTACCACAGGTGGACTCCAATCAAGTTGTTTAACCATATTAAGGATGATCAATGGAAACAGGATGCACTAGAGGTCAATTTTGAGTCTCATAGCAAAAGCTCTGAATACTTATGTAAATGCATTTTACATTTTTAATAAAGCAAACATTAAAAAAATGTTTTTTGCTTTGTCATTATGGGGTATTGTGTGTAGATCAATGAATAAGACTGTAATGTAACAAAACGTGGGAAAAATCAAGGGGTCTGAATAGTTTCCGAATGCACTGTAGTTCATGGAAAATGCAGTTGAGTAATAGTCCTGCGGCATTTCCTAAACTCGGTCCTGGGGACTGCAAGGTGATTACATTTTGGTTTTGTCCCTAGCACTACAAAGCTGATTCAAATAATCAACTAATCATCAAGCTTTGATCATTTGAATCAGCTGTGTAGTGTTAGGGCGAAACCAAAATGTGCAATCCTTGAGGTCACGAGCTTGGTAAACGCTGCCTCAATTAATCTAAAAGTTTATGAAATTCCATCAGAAGTACTGAAATAGTAACCTCTAAGTTAAATGACCCCAGTAAAACGATCTCATGGAGCTGATCCAACAGTGAACAAGTCTGTCATATACAATTGTAGGATCTTAATTTGATCACTCTTTTGTTGCTGAGAATTTTTCTGCATCTTTCATGATTTGCATAAATTCACTGAAAACCCACACTAACACAAAGATATTTAAACAGTATTACACTTTTCATGTAGCCTACTTTTGGCCAGCTAATACCCTAATCACCAATCAAGCAACATAATAGACTAAACATACAAATCCTGTTGCTGCAGAATTATTTTTCTTTGACAATATAGGTCAAATTAAGATCTGACACTTGTAAGAAGAGTTTGTTGACTCAGTCTCTCTTTGTGTGTAGGCTGATCCATGCCAAGAGGTTAAACAACACCAACCTGCTGTTTGTGGTGGCAGAGAAGATGCCCTGCAACACCTGTGAGGTGGAGAAACTGTCCCAGGCGGAGACAGAGTGTATCCTTGCCAACACATACACATCTGCTGTTGGGAGCCTTCTCCGCTCGTTTGTTTATCTCTTTATCGACTTGTTTATAAGAGTGGCTTTTCACATTCAACTGACTGGTGCTAATGTCAAACCATTTAAATTTGGGTTCAGTCCAGTTCACCCCTTGATGACTATTCTAACTAAAGCATCTGTATTAAGTGTTTATCGTTGTGTTACATTTTTTTATGGCATAAACCTGTGGGAGAGGAAGCTATAGGGGCGGGTGTGTGTAAACACATGGAGACTTGGAGTGACTATATAGGTAGTGTGAGTCATTCCTTAACCACGCCTCTTCCAGTCAAGGAGGATAACCCATCATGTGAGGACATGAGTGCAGCGAGGTATCGAAAAGGGCCCGCTGTATGCTACGACTACAATCTATCTGTAAGACTTACAACTGACTGTACAACTCAGCAGACCCTACAATAAACATATACTGTAAATATGCTGATGCGCATAGATTCTATTTTCACTAAGAAGACACACTAAGAATATTTATTTTTTATTTTCAAAAATTCTACTGTATGATTAAAAATGTCTCCTTTACTCTCCAGGAGAACACATCAGACTGTGGGCGGGGCCACTCCTTCCACCCTTCACTCCAGACCCTGCTCATGATTCAGCTCTTCCTCCTCTATCCAATCGCCAGCCCTCATATTCTGCCCCTTTTACTTTAATTTTCCTCCAGTCTGCTCTCCCCAGCTCTTTGTCCATCCTAAAGCTCCCACCCTCTCCCCTCTATGCTCCGCCCCTGCTCTAGTCATAGGTTATAATGGGACTTCCTGTCACTGCAACTTGGAAGCCTTGAGTACCGCGCTACTGTATCCAGCTAGCTTCAATTGTTGTTGCTTAGTGACAGTTGCAGGACCTTTATGTTCTCAGCGAGTTGTGACACCTTCATCCATGGGAAGAGATTCAGAAGGTTGGTGTTCCAACCACCACAATTATCAGAGGCGATGTCAGAAAAGAAAAAAGACCCCATCCCCACCCGCATCAACAAGACGAGTGACAAGTGAAAAGACAAGTTGGATGCCATGTCACAGAGCTCCAACCGTCATGGACACAGCAGAGTTTAGGTTGTCTGTTTGTGCCTCTGTTAGTCAGGTGGGATGAAGAGACATGGCCTCCATCTCGCTCACTCATCTCTGACCTGATCAGTTTCATCGCTCTGTCATGTGTCTCTCATAGGGGGCTACTGTACGGATCATTCAGAAAATTAAGGAAAAAAATAACTTTCAAGTATACAAAAACATACAATTATAAACTGTTGAAGTGTTGAGTATTCAAAGCACATGTTAGGGTATCATTTGCAATGAAAGTTGTTACATTAATTTATGCACTATATCTACTTCTTGCCAAAATGAGAGACTTTGATGTGGTCTTGTTTTTATAACCAAGTGAGAGGAAAAAGAGAAACCCAGAAAGGAAAACTAGAGAAATAGTGTTAGGAATATCTGAGTTGGCTGAATTCCAATTCTTCTTGTACACCTCTACTGTTCTCCACTTGAAGTTAGAACTGTTTCTGCCCCTGGAAGCACAGTATTATATTTATAATCATGGTAACATGGAACTATTCTATGAAATAGTAGTCACGTTGTATAAAATGGAGACAGGCACAGGAATACATAATAGGGGGTTTTAATACTCCGCCCCAAAATACAACATGCCATGAAAGACACGGGGATAAAGCCCAAAACAAACATGCATACAAAAACACAGGGATGTAACCCAAACAAAAGAGCGAGGTTAAACCTCTAATAAATACACGGGACGAGACCCGCAATACAATACACAGGACGAAACCCGTAATAACAAATGCACAACAATACACGGGACCCGTAAATAACGAGTACACAATACACTCCGAAAACCGAAACAACAAAGCACAGGTACTCACAAGAACAACAGACATGGGAACAATAACCGACAAGACATTGGTGAACAGAGGGCACATATACAATTACTAATCAGGAGAATGGGAATCAGGTGTGCATAATGAGACCGTTCAGTGGCACCTAGAAGCCGGTGACGTAGACCTCCGGAACTGGTGCACAGAAGGAGCAGCAGTACCGGGGGAATCCGTGACACATTTGATTATCATAGTTGACTGATGTTAGTTAATGAATTGGTAATTATGTTTCCAAATCGGACAAAGCAAATTATAACTTTTCCCTTGCAAAAATAATTCAAATACTAGGCTACACCAATGTATTATGAATCAGTATTAAGCCTCTGAAAAGTCTGAGCGTTTGGGCTTCATTGCTGTATGTGGTGTGTACTTTTCCACTCTCCACAGACTAATTGAATCGTTGTTTCCACGTCATTTCAACAAAATGACATTGAACCAACGTGGCATAGACGTTGAATTGACAATTGTGCTCAGTGGGATCCTTTCTGATCAGTGGACATTCTGACTGACCTCTACTCCTAACCCAGTGAAAGCTAACCCCTCTGCCAATCCTCATACAGCCGCTCCACCAGGTCCACTTAATGTTCCTAGGACTATATTTGTATGTGTTTAATATCTGTTGTCACCACAGCAGAGCAGATATACTAATATCTATTCAGACTGGCCCATAAGTATCTCGTTTTAGTTGCAGGTAGGTTTTGGCAGAACTTAGCTTGCATTACCTTTGACAGACGCTGTGTAACTTCAGACCATTTGCTGCTGGGGGATTGGGGTTGAACATTTCCCACATAAAGGAATGCAGCCGAGGCCACTACAACTTACTGTACGGTGACAACTGAGCTGCAGTCTGGGTTTTCTGTTACATGTCATTCTGATCAATTTGAAGTGAAATGTCATTAGTCTCCATGTTTTGTCGTCATAGTGCCTTGATGCACTTTGTTTTGGAAAGCATTGTCTCTTGAGCTACTGTACAGTACCTTTATAGAAGAGGCACCCTAATGGCTGTGGAGCTACAGGATCTTTATAGAGCAAGTCTGTTGGCTATATATCTATGGTAGCTTTATAGAGACACCATATTGACTAGACGTTATTGTAGCTCAATGTCGACTTTCGATTGGCTGTGGCTCCTGGCTGCTGTACCATTCCAGGGCTACCTGATTGCTACCAGATAGAGTCGCTGTACAGTACCTTTACAGAGCCATCTATAGAGCTAAACTATCAGTATAAATCGACTTAACTGGTCATAGATCTACCTTTATAGGGTCACCTGACCGCTATCATTGCGTTTCTGTCTGAACCGTATGTGCGTTTGTGTTTGTGTATGGGTGTATGTTTGTTTTAACCCTCAGAGGGAATGTCTTTAAAACTGGGTTGAGAGGATGGGGAATGACAGTTGTGGTAGCGTAGCTGTTTGTTGTTCCAATTCCAATGGAAGAAGTGTTATATCAGATGTTGTTATGGAGGGAAAAAAAATATTTTACAACAACAAAAAAAAGAATCCAATCAATTTTTTCTCACCGGTTTGCTCAATATATTGTCATGAGGGAGCTGCATACTGTATGTGACCCCTGTATTCACAGAGGTGTTCAAAAATAATGTTTAATATGTCCGTGTGTTTCTGTTTCAAAGGATACATGGTGACTAAGCCTCTCTAAATGCCTTAGTGTTTCAGTGTTCTCCCTCTTACACACACTCGCGCGCATGCGCGCGTACACACACACACCGTGAGCCTCCCAAATATTCACTTTCTCCACAGACTTTCCCAATCCAGAATGTTGCACTCTGGATTTAAAGAGGTTTAGGTTTTGATGTGTCCGTCCGTCGATATAAAATGGTGTGAGTTTCTTGTACACATTGCTGCTTGGAGTGGAGGACTTTCATAGTTTACATTGACTCTGAATCTGTATTGACTCTGAAATCCCTCCACCCCACCTCACTGTTAACGTAACATCTAAACCCCAAAACCTAATTTACTGTAACCATAAATACACACATAATGTACAGTGAACAATATAATTTTTGGCAAGACAAAATGTTTCGTAACAGCAAAATTTGATTTTTTATTTTAAATAGGCAAGTCAGTTAAGAACAAATTCTTATTTACAATGAGAGCCTACCCCAGCCAAACCCTGACGATGCTGGGCCAATTGTGCACTGCGCTATGGGACTCCCGATCACAGCCAATTGTGATACAGCCCAGGATCGAACCCAGGTCTGTAGTGACGCCTCTAGCACTGGAATGCAGTGCCTTAGACCGCTGCCCCACCCAGGATCCCTATCTCAGTGAAAGACTGGACCAAATAGAAACTCAGAATCTGACGTTTGCAATTGTCTCCTTTCAATGATAGGGTCCACCATTTTTGAAATTCCTAGATAGTCCTGTTGCATTTTATTGTTTTATTATATCACAGCATTTGTTTGTCCCTCTGTTGTCCCTCCGTCAATGAAGGTTACATTCGCTGTGGAAATGTACCCCCTGTGACTTTCTCTGGCTTAGCAGCAGACACAAGCACTAACAAATTTACACATTCAGACATGCAGTTACACACTTATGCACCCACATGCACAAAGCACACACATGTAACACTAACAGTTATATACCTACACATGCACAGCTGGGGGATGTTCAGCTCTAGACTGAAGTAAGCCAGGGATGTCTATTACCTGTGTGGGATGTCAGAGGCTGGCTCAGGGTGTGGGTCTCCATAGAACAGCATGGGACCGTGTCAAACAAAAGGTAAAAGAATCATGATTTGTATGTCTGTGTGTCTGTGTGTCTGTGTGTCTGTATGTCTGTGTGTCTGTGTGCTGAGGGACACAGGTCGGTTTTCTGTGGTTTGAAAAATTTTATTTTTGCTCTAAAAAAAATAAGGGGAAAAAGGGCAAGTTTGGGGTGAAAGGACCGGGTCTGGTTTTACAGCCAGCCCTAAAGGGAGGGTCTCCACGTGGCCCTGCCCCTGCCTACCCTTGCGGTGTCTGTGCGTCTCTGTGGGAAAGACACGTGTGTATGTGATTCTGTAGTCTGTAGTCTGGTGCTATGTGACCCTGTTTGACAAATGTGTAAAAAAAAAAAAAAAACAGAAACAAAAAATTAATAAATTCAGTCAAATTCTAAGTGAAGTAAAAAAAAAAAAAATGGAATAAAGTAAAGCTAAGTTTGAGATCTAAACTGTTTTTATTTTCATTTATTTTCTGTGGGTGTCTGAGTGTGTATGTGTGTGCGCGGAAGATTTAGCTCCCTCTCGCTGGGCATTGGTCCATGTCGCTCCATTCTTTTGTACTGATAAAGCAAAAAAAAAAAAAAGAAGAGGGTAAAATTTGTAAAATATTGTGTCTGTGACTCCTTGTAAAATATTTTCAAATGGTTTATTACAGAGAATCAGTTATTAAATAATGTTCATATTTTTCACTTCATTTAAATGTCTGGTGTTTGCTTTTACATCTCTGAAATGCCAGGACACATGTCCAGTATATACCTACTTTATAGCAGGGCACACCTGATTCTAATAATCTGCTGGTTGATAAACTGAACCAGGTTAGTTGCAACTCGGGATGGGAGTGAAAACTTACAGGACGGTAGTTCTCCAGGAACAGGGTTGGAGACCCCTGCTGTATAGGCTACAAACACACAGTTCGCATACACTATTACCATCAGTAACCTATTTACAGGTCTCCAAAACATCACACTAACAAATCCTCCCTACTAGATTTTGACAAATATTATACAACGGGTGGGTCTAATCCTGAATCCGATGTCTATTCCACAAGTTACCAACAACATACATAGTCGATTTTATATATAAAGAAATGTTAGTAGGTATTCAACGTATAGTGTTGCATCCATGGACAGATATCCCAATGACACTGAACAACATCACAACGTACTGAGAAAGTCAGTGAGAGCCGTGTGCCACGTGGCTGCGTCATCCAGATAGCATGGATGTCCTGCTCCTTTCATCACCAACACCTTGTGATTGGCTAGCTTCCTCAGGTTGTTCAGAGTCTGGAATGAAAGTAGAGGTGGCTAGTTCAAATAAACTGTTACCCAATCTCACATACACCAGCCGGGTTTCAATCTGATCGCAGGTTGTAGACAATACAGGCAGTCACACAGAGCACCCAAACACAGGACATGTTGCATAGGAGCAAAGCCAGTGTTTGCAACAATCACTGACCAACCAGAAAAGAGAAAAGAGAGAGGAGAGAGCTATAATCGCTCAGTACACACCTGCACGCACCTGTATGCTGATGTACTGCTCTACTGTGAATTTCTCAGTGCAGATGGGAGCCACAGCGATGTATGCCCGGACCAGAGCCTCGTGCTGGAAGAGGAAGGGCAGGGAGTATATGCCACTGACAGAGGGACTGACTACCACGACTGGCCCCATCCCCAGGGCCACACACACCTGCTTCAGGAACCCACCAGGGGCCAGCTCTCCTACAGCGGATGGGGCCACTGATGACTTAGACTGACCAAAACCTGGGGGCGGGGGGAGGGGAGAGGAAGAGGCAGATGGAGTTACAGGTCAGTGATTCATTGAGTCATTAATTATGTTTTTGTTGCTCAATCAACTCCTCAACTACTAATCTACTACTATTCTCACAACCGAAGCTCACCTGGTAGGTCGATGGCCACAGCACAACAGCCAGCTTTGGCCAATGTCTCCAGTGTACCTATATTGAGCCAATTCTCAGATGAGAAACGGATGCCGTGCAGAAGTAGGATGGACAGATTGACTTCACCTGTAGCCGGTTCAGCAGAGGGGCCTTGCAGGATTCCACATGCAAGCTCCCTTCTGTCATTTTAGCAGCACACATCCTATGAAGGGGGTTAAAAAAAGAAAGTAATACAGCCTAAATATAATCACCAAATATTTGAAGAAAGAAGGTGAAAAAGTCAATTAAAGCCAAAGTCTGTAACATTTCCAATGCCTTACATCCAATAGTCCTGTTTTAGGCTATTGTCCAGCCTGGTCTCATAAACTAGATGTAACATAGTAAATGTAAATCCGGAACACTGAAATTAGTACTGTATGGTGTGGTTATAATACAGAAGTTTACTTAAGGCAAAAACAAAATGAGGGTAGTTGGTCGGGGTGGATGGGTGGGCGTATTTACAACATATTGTACGGATTGCAATTCGTAATATACAGTATCATAGGAAAAGGATGATGGACATCCACAAATTAATACACCATACTAAATATAAAATATCAAACTAAATGGAGGTAGACAGATTTACGTCTACTGTTACATCTACCCCATGAGTCCAGGTTATAGCGTCATAAAATACAGTATATTGTAAACAAATGTATGGCACATTAGCACTACAGATATTACGTCATAAAAATAAAGTGATATCTGCATGTGTAAATGCATTTAATCTGCTACATTGGGCCTGTTAGGGCCTCATTGATTGTATCTAATGTCTGTATGCAATTTGTTTAGTGTTGTGCATGTAGTGAAGGCTAGCTTCACTGTCGCATTTTAATGTTTGCTTGGCCGATAGCCACCAATTGAAATGTAGGAAGGATTCTTGTCAAGTTTTCTGTAATCGATCTCCAGGGAAAGTTACAGCTCATAGCTCGTATTGCCCACAGGCACATATTGTCATTGATCTGCCTGTGATCAAAGTTCACATTTATTCAAAATTATTTGCTTAGCCTAGATTTTGATGCATGTAAGACAAATGTATCTTTACATTCACGCTGTCTGAGTGGTTTCTCTCTGAACTATAAGTGGGAAGGCTGCAGTGTTGCCAACTAACTACAAATACCTAGGTGTCTGGTTAGACTGTAAACTCTCCTTCCAGACCCACATCAAACACCTCCAATCCAAAGTTAAATCTAGAATTGTCTTTCTATTTCGCAACAAAGCATCCTTCACTCATGCTGCCAAACATACCCTTGTAAAACTGACCATCCTACCAATCCTTGACTTCGGCGATGTCATTTACAAAATAGCCTCCAATACCCTACTCAACAAATTGGATGCAGTCTATCACAGTGCAATCTGTTTTGTCACCAAAGCCCCATACTACCCACCATTGCGACCTGTACACTCTCGTTGGCTGGCCCTCGCTTCATACTCGTCGCCAAACCCACTGGCTCCATGTCATCTACAAGACCCTGCTAGGTAAAGTCCCCCCTTATCTCAGCTCGCTGGTCACCATAGCATCACCCACCTGTAGCACGCGCTCCAGCAGGTATATCTGTCTGGTCACCCCCAAAACCAATTCTTTCTTTGGCTGCCTCTCCTTCCAGTTCTCTGCTGCCAATGACTGGAATGAACTACAAAAATCTCTGAAACTGGAAACACTTATCTCCCTCACTAGCTTTAAGCACCAGCTGTCAGAGCATCTCACAGATTACTGCACCTGTACATAGCCCACCTATAATTTAGCCCAAACAAGTATCTCTTTCCCTACTGTATTTATTTTATTTTATTTATTTATTTTGCTCCTTTGCACCCCATTATTTTTATTTCTACTTTGCACATTCTTCCTCTGCAAATCTACCATTCCAGTGTTTTTACTTTATATATTGTATTTACTTTGCCACCATGGCCTTTTTTTTGCCTTTACCTCCCTTATCTCACCTCATTTGCTCACATCGTATATAGACTTGTTTCTACTGTATTATTGACTGTATGTTTGTTTATTCCATGTGTAACTCTGTATCGTTGTATGTGTCGAACTGCTTTGCTTTATCTTGGCCAGGTCGCAATTGTAAATGAGAACTTGTTCTCAACTTGCCTACCTGGTTAAATAAAGGTGAAATAAATAAATAAATAAATAAAAGGGTAAAGTTGCTAGAGGCAGGTTGATTTGTTGCTAAATGACGTTGTGATGTCATTGCGTGATAACGTAAAACTGCGTCTTTACGTAGAATACACAATAACGTTACTCAAATTGTCTGGCCATCAAATATGATTTGACATTTGTTCAGGTACAGATACCCACTCCTTTCTGTACAATTTTGATTGAGACATGTTGATTGATGTTGTAAGTTCTGTTCAAGATCAAACATTCATGACCAACTATATTCATTGGGTTTGGCTCGTCAAAACCGTACTACTGCTGCTGCAGTCAGCCAACAATGATTTGCAATTTGCTGAAATTACTGCTGCCTATGCACGAGCTGAGCGCCTGCTGCTGACGTCACCCACAATGCACTTTTGCAGCCAGGAACGTGTCATTAAGAGGGAAAATACGTGCATTTTAGCGTTAGTCACTTTTCAAAAGTTGCTAAAAGTTCAAAATAAATTTTTAAAAGTAGCTAAATTTGTTGCTAGGTGCTGTTTGAAAAAAAAGTTGCCATGGTAGTCTGAAAAGTTGCTAAATCTAGCATCAAAATTGTTAAATTGGCATCACTGGATGGCTGTGTGGTTTCACTTTTCCCCTGAAAAAGTCAGTCTACTGTAATCTTTGTGGTCGTTTGGATTCTACTGACGTCCAGTGGTTATCACGCGTATTGCCGAGGCTCATAAATAAAGTGTTACACTGACTTGAGTTGATATTTTAGGCTACATTGTATTAATGATTAATGTACTTATCGATTGGTTGTCTTTTTGGGGTAAGCGGCTCTGTTTGATTAGCTTGTTACATGTTCACGTGTGGGTGGACGGGATAAAGTCATTATTCACACTGATTTAGTAACTTTGGATTTTCCCGTCCAGTTAACGCCACAATATATATTTGTTAATCGGCTTCTTAATTTTTCGCCGTGTTCTACCCTAATCCATTTCGTTGAAACACGACAGCCAGAGCCTAGAGGAACTCCAGAACTGACAAAAACATCCTCGTATCTGCTTCCCATTCAGCACAGCTCTCATTCTTTACCTTAGCCATGCAACGCATTCTTTCCTGTGTTTTCCTGGCATTTTGGAGGGGATTGGTCATAGGTAAGAAGAAAAACATTTTTTTTGTAATTCTATTTTGGAGACAATTGACAGTAGATTAATGTGCCAATTAGTATCTATTTTAATGTAGCTGGAATTGGTTTATTTAATTTATTATTGAGTTGTGTCTTTTTGTTGGTTACACATTATATTCCTTGGTCAGCTCATTTTACAAATAAATAGTATGGAAGTGACTGCAGCAAAACCGATTAGGTGGCATTTCAGTTTGGTTATTAATGGGATCAGTAATGTATACTGTAATGTTACTGACTGCATTCTGTCAAGTGGGTGATTCTGTCAGTTGAAGAGTTTTGATAGGGGAAAGGAGACACTAAGCTTCACAAAAATGGTGTAATGGTCCAAAGGTCTTATGTGCTCAGTCAGACCCATGCACAAATGTTGTTCAGGAAAATAGCTGACACACAGACAGCTGGGTACCCAACACATGTCATACTTTTCAGAATTCAGTAAATAGGCCTAGTGGTTGTAAGTTAGAACTTCTAACCAAAGCCCTTCTGAAACAACCCTCATTTGTAATAAACTCCAGTAAGATAGTGGTTAGATTGAATGAATAACAAGTCCCATTAGGCATTAGGACTGTGTTTTTTGTGTTTGGCCATAGGGTCCCGCTGTCCTCTGAATGACTTCCAGCGTTCCGAGGGAAGGGAGCTGGTTCCGACCTCCTGGAACTCTGCACGGGTGCTGATACTGCCAGGGCTGACGCTGGAGGACTGTGCCAGACGATGCTCAAATACACTGGACTGCAGGTACCCTGGAGTGTTGTACAACCTCACTACAACACCTAGCAATCTTAGTGGTTAAGGTGTTGGACACAGGTTTGAGTTCCAGTCAGACTACCCCCAAATTCTTAAAAAATATAACACAAGCTTACATGAAAACTCCTTGGACAAGGAAGCATGTAGGTAAGATCATGGTCGACCCTGGACACCCCATCTTTTAAAGACTCTCCACTGGCAGACGGTTAAGTCAGTCAACATTGTGGAAGTTCATCTTGACAGCGTGATTGAAATTTAAAGGCTGCATTCACGGTAAATGCTGCATATGTCGGCTCAATCGGAAATTACCTTTCTAGCACGGAATCTGTAACGCTTCAGCTATACAGATTGAATAGAGCCCTGGGTCAACCATGAAAAAAATGGCCTCCACCTGAACAGTTTCTTCCCCCATGCTGTGGCCCTCTTCCCGCAATCTGTGGCTCTCATCAACCGGCCAGCGGGCTCATAGGAATTACGCTATATACAGTGCCTTGCGAAAGTATTCGGCCCCCTTGAACTTTGCGACCTTTTGCCACATTTCAGGCTTCAAACATAAAGATATAAAACTGTATTTTTTTGTGAAGAATCAACAACAAGTGGGACACAATCATGAAGTGGAACGACATTTATTGGATATTTCAAACTTTTTTAACAATTCAAAAACTGAAAAATTGGGCGTGCAAAATTATTCAGCCCCTTTACTTTCAGTACAGCAAACTCTCTCCAGAAGTTCAGTGAGGATCTCTGAATGATCCAATGTTGACCTAAATGACTAATGATGATAAATACAATCCACCTGTGTGTAATCAAGTCTCCGTATAAATGCACCTGCACTGTGATAGTCTCAGAGGTCCGTTAAAAGCGCAGAGAGCATCATGAAGAACAAGGAACACACCAGGCAGGTCCGAGATACTGTTGTGAAGAAGTTTAAAGCCGGATTTGGATACAAAAAGATTTCCCAAGCTTTAAACATCCCAAGGAGCACTGTGCAAGCGATAATATTGAAATGGAAGGAGTATCAGACCACTGCAAATCTACCAAGACCTGGCCGTCCCTCTAAACTTTCAGCTCATACAAGGAGAAGACTGATCAGAGATGCAGCCAAGAGGCCCATGATCACTCTGGATGAACTGCAGAGATCTACAGCTGAGGTGGGAGACTCTGTCCATAGGACAACAATCAGTCGTATATTGCACAAATCTGGCCTTTATGGAAGAGTGGCAAGAAGAAAGCCATTTCTTAAAGATATCCATAAAAAGTGTTGTTTAAAGTTTGCCACAAGCCACCTGGGAGACACACCAAACATGTGGAAGAAGGTGCTCTGGTCAGATGAAACCAAAATTGAACTTTTTGGCAACAATGCAAAACATTATGTTTGGCGTAAAAGCAACACAGCTCATCACCATGAACACACCATCCCCACTGTCAAACATGGTGGTGGCAGCATCATGGTTTGGGCCTGCTTTTCTTCAGCAGGGACAGGGAAGATGGTTAAAATTGATGGGAAGATGGATGGAGCCAAATACAGGACCATTCTGGAAGAATGAACCTGATGGAGTCTGCAAAAGACCTGAGACTTGGACGGAGATTTGTCTTCCAACAAGACAATGATCCAAAACATAAAGCAAAATCTACAATGGAATGGTTCAAAAATAAACATATCCAGGTGTTAGAATGGCCAAGTCAAAGTCCAGACCTGAATCCAATCGAGAATCTGTGGAAAGAACTGAAAACTGCTGTTCACAAATGCTCTCCATCCAACCTCACTGAGCTCGAGCTGTTTTGCAAGGAGGAATGGGAAAAAATGTCAGTCTCTCAATGTGCAAAACTGATAGAGACATACCCCAAGCGACTTACAGCTGTAATCGCAGCAAAAGGTGGCGCTACAAAGTATTAACTTAAGGGGGCTGAATAATTTTGCACGCCCAATTTTTCAGTTTTTGATTTGTTAAAAAAGTTTGAAATATCCAATAAATGTCGTTCCACTTCATGATTGTGTCCCACTTGTTGTTGATTCTTCACAAATAAATACAGTTTTATATCTTTATGTTTGAAGCCTGAAATGTGGCAAAAGGTCGCAAAGTTCAAGGGGGCCGAATACTTTCGCAAGGCACTGTATACACAAGTATGTGGACACCCATTCAAGTTAGTGGATTCAGCTATTTCAGCCACACCCGTTGCTGACAGGTGTATAAAATTGAGCACACACCCGTGCAATCTCCATAGACAAGCATTGGCAATAGAATGGCCTTACTGAAGAGCTCAGTTACTTTCAACGTGGCACTGTCATAGGATGCTGGTCCGACCACTGGTCCGACCAAGCTGACTCCACACTCCAAGACTGCTTCCATCACGTGGACTGGGACATGTTTCGTATTGCGTCAGACAACAACATTGACGAATACGCTGATTCGGTGTGCGAGTTCATTAGAACGTGCGTTGAAGATGTTGTTCCCATAGCAACGATTAAAACAGGGTCTACAGTCAATCACGGACTACAGGAAGAAATCCAGCCCAGTCACGGACCAGGATGTCCTGCTCCCAGGCAGACTAAATAACTTTTTTGCCCGCTTTGAGGACAATACAGTGCCACTGACACGGCCTGCAACGAAAATATGCGGTCTCTCCTTCACTGCAGCCGAGGTGAGTAAGACATTTAAACGTGTTAACCCTCGCAAGGCTGCAGGCCCAGACGGCATCCCCAGCCGCGCCCTCAGAGCATGCGCAGACCAGCTGGCCGGTGTGTTTACGGACATATTCAATCAATCCCTATACCAGTCTGCTGTTCCCACATGCTTCAAGAGGGCCACCATTGTTCCTGTTCCCAAGAAAGCTAAGGTAACTGAGCTAAACGACTACCGCCCCGTAGCACTCACTTCCGTCATCATGAAGTGCTTTGAGAGACTAGTCAAGGACCATATCACCTCCACCCTACCTGACACCCTAGACCCACTTCAATTTGCTTACCGCCCAAATAGGTCCACAGACGATGCAATCTCAACCACACTGCACACTGCCCTAACCCATCTGGACAAGAGGAATACCTATGTGAGAATGCTGTTCATTGACTACAGCTCGGCATTCAACACCATAGTACCCTCCAAGCTCGTCATCAAGCTCGAGACCCTGGGTCTCGACCCCGCCCTGTGCAACTGGGTACTGGACTTCCTGACGGGCCGCCCCCAGGTGGTGAGGGTAGGCAACAACATCTCCTCCCCGCTGATCCTCAACACTGGGGCCCCACAAGGGTGCGTTCTGAGCCCTCTCCTGTACTCCCTGTTCACCCACGACTGCGTGGCCACGCACGCCTCCAACTCAATCATCAAGTTTGCGGACGACACAACAGTGGTAGGCTTGATTACCAACAACGACGAGACGGCCTACAGGGAGGAGGTGAGGGCCCTCGGAGTGTGGTGTCAGGAAAATAACCTCACACTCAACGTCAACAAAACTAAGGAGATGACATCGATGGAACAGTAGTGGAGAGGGTAGCAAGTTTTAAGTTCCTCGGCCTACACATCACAGACAAACTGAATTGGTCCACTCACACAGACAGCATTGTGAAGAAGCCGCAGCAGCGCCTCTTCAACCTCAGGAGGGTGAAGAAATTTGGCTTGTCACCAAAAGCACTCACAAACTTCTACAGATGCACAATCGAGAGCATCCTGGCGGGCTGTATCACCGCCTGGTACGGCAACTGCTCCGCCCTCAACCGTAAGGCTCTCCAGAGGGCAGTGCACAACGCATCACCGGGGGCAAACTACCTGTCCTCCAGGACACCTACACCACCCGATGTCACAGGAAGGCCATAAAGATCATCAAGGACATCAACCACCCGAGCCACTGCCTGTTCACCCCGCTATCATCCAGAAGGCGAGGTCAGTACAGGTGCATCAAAGCTGGGACCGAGAGACTGAAAAACAGCTTCTATCTCAAGGCCATCAGACTGTTAAACAGCCACCACTAACACTGAGTGGCTGCTGCCAACACACTGACACTGACTCAACTCCAGCCACTTTAATAATGGGAATTGATGGAAAATGATGTAAATATATCACTAGCCACTTTAAACAATGCTACCTTATATAATGTTACTTACCCTACATTATTCATCTCATATGCATACGTATAGACTGTACTCTATATCATCGATTGTATCCTTATGTAATACATGTATCACTAGCCACTTTAACTATGCCACTTTGTTTACATACTCATCTCATATGTATATACTGTACTCGATGAATTGGAACGCCGACTGCGAGCCAGGCCTAATCGCCCGACCTCACTAATGGTCTTGTGGCTGAATGAAAGCAAGTCCCTGCAGCAATGTTCCAACATCTAGTGGAAAGCCTTCCCAGAAGAGTGGAGACTGTTATAGCAGCAGAGGGGGATCAACTCCATATTAATGCCCATGATTTTGGAATGAGATGTTCGACGAACAGGTGTCCACATACTTTTGGTCATGTGGTGTAAGTGACTTTGCATTGAACCAATTACTGCACCTCGTCATCAATGACCTCTAATACAAATCTGCACTATACTGCACTTTTGTAATGGATGTGAAACTGCTAGCTAATTAGCGGTGGTGCGCGCTAAACGATGCTTCGTGGGTGACTGTTGTTGATGTGTGCAGAGGGTCCCTGGTTCGCGCCCGGGTATGGGCGAGGGGACGGTCTAAAGTTGTACTGTTACATTGATGCTGTTGACCTGGATCACTGGTTGCTGCGGAAAAAGAGGACGTCAACAGGGGGGTGAGTGTAACGGATGTGAAATAGCTAGCTAGTTAGCGGTGGTGCGCGCTAAATAGCGTTTCAATCGGTGACGTCACTTGCTCTGAGACCTTGAAGTAGTGGTTCCCCTTGCTCTGCAAGGGCTGCGGTTTTTCAGGAGCGATGGGTAACGATGCTTCGAGGGTGACTGTTGTTGATGTGTGCAGAGGGTCCATGGTTCGCGCCCGGGTATGGGCAATGGGACGGTCTAAAGTTCTACTGTTACATTTGCACCAGTGAGGCTACTGAGGGGAGGACAGCTCATAATAATGTCTGGAACAGAGTGAATGGAATGGCATCAAACAGATGGCGTGTTTGATATATTTGATACCATTCCACTAATTCCTCTCTGGCCATTACCACGAGCCTGTCTTCCCCAATTAAGGTGCCACCAACCTCCTGTGATTTGCACTATGTAGACCTCTGTACAACATTGCATATATTTGCCATGGCAACATCCTTCCCTCTGCTTATATAGAGGTATCCCCTCTTTAAATGTTATATTTCCACTGCAATCAGCCTAAACTCCACAGAGTTTTATGTTTACTGTACCGATATTGAATACTCTGTATGATGTCTATGTGGACTTGTGTTTCTATTCTGTTTGTATATTGTCTGTTGCTGGCAGCACCTTCTCACTAAGGCAAATTCTGGGTATTCCATGTGTAAATGTACTTTGACGAAATAAAGGAGATTCTAATTTCACCAGAGCCTTCAACTACGAGACGCGGCCCTCCGTCACCTGTAAACAGCTGCCATGGGTGGAGGATGGCAGCAACGCAGAGGTCAAGAGGAACGTCAACTGTGACCTTTATGAGAAGAAGGGTAAGCTTTGTGGTCAAAGTGAGGTCATGTTCTCTGTCATTTGTCATTTTACTACAAAATGTAGTGTCAGTAGAATGCTGTGATTTTAGTTTGAAAATATATATTTTTTTCTGTGATGTGCAGTCTACGTAAGAAAGTGCATTGTGGGTAAAGGAGAAGACTATCGAGGCAAGGTGTTCATGACAAAAAGTGGCCATACTTGTCAACAGTGGTGGTCAAAGTTCCCACACGATCACAGGTAATATCATCCCGTTGATTTCTGAGAGTTGTTGTTTGGAAGCTGAAAACATGACCCAGAAGAATATATAATACGATATGTCTCTGTCTCTCTCACACACATGCTGTTGCTATACTTGTCATAGATGGACACCCACAGCCACTAATGGCTTGGAGCTGAACTACTGTAGGAACCCAGATGGGGACCGCATCGGGCCGTGGTGCTACACCACTGATCCAGAACGGCGTTATGAAACCTGCAATATCCCCCACTGCAAAGATGGTACATCCCATTCTGTTATAAAATTCCAGCAGTTGAAGGATTGCCGCTGCATATGTTTCTAAAGATAATGTGATAACACTATGTGTGTATGTATTGTATTTGAACTTATTATCTGTTTGGCACATTGAACATATCTGTTAGGCACAGTGGACATGTCTGTTAGGTACAGTGGACATGTCTGTTAGGCACAGTGGACATGTCTGTTAGGCACAGAGGACATGTGTGTTTGGCACATTGAACATATCTGTTAGGCACAGAGGACATATCTGTTAGGCACAGTGGACATGTCTGTTAGGCCCAGTGGACATGTCTGTAAGGTACAGTGGACATGTCTGTTAGGCACAGTGGACATGTCTGTAAGGCACAGTGGACATGTCTGTAAGGCACAGTGGACATGTCTGTAAGGTACAGTGGACATGTCTGTTAGGCACAGAGGACATATCTGTTAGGCACAGAGGACATATCTGTTAGGCACAGTGGACATGTCTGTTAGGCACAGTGGACATGTCTGTTAGGCACAGAGGACATATCTGTTAGGCCCAGTGGACATGTATGTTAGGCACAGAGGACATGTCTGTTTGGCACATTGAACATATCTGTTAAGCCCAGTGGACATATCTGTTAGGCCCAGTGGACATGTCTGTAAGGTACAGTGGACATGTCTGTTAGGCACAGTGGACATGTCTGTAAGGCACAGTGGACATGTCTGTAAGGCACAGTGGACATGTCTGTAAGGCACAGTGGACATGTCTGTAAGGTACAGTGGACATGTCTGTTAGGAACAGTGGACATGTCTGTAAGGCACAGTGGACATGTCTGTAAGGTACAGTGGACATGTCTGTTAGGCACAGTGGACATGTCTGTTAGGCACAGTGGACATGTCTGTTAGGCACAGAGGACATATCTGTTAGGCCCAGTGGACATGTCTGTTAGGTACAGTGGACATGTCTGTTAGGCACAGTGGACATGTCTGTAAGGCACAGTGGACATGTCTGTAAGGCACAGTGGACATGTCTGTTAGGTACAGTGGACATGTCTGTTAGGCACAGTGGACATGTCTATTAGGCACAGTGGACATATCTGTTAGGCACAGTGGACATGTCTGTTAGGCACAGTGGACATGTCTGTTTTGATCACAGAGAACAACACAGTGTTGTTACAAATTGTGTGTGTTTGGGTTTGTGCACAGAGGTGTGTATCACATGTAATGGGGAAGACTACAGGGGTCAGGTTGACCACACAGTGAGTGGCAGAGAGTGCCAACGTTGGGACCAGCAGTACCCACACCAACACATCTACCAGCCTGAGAAGTATGTCTGTCCACCCAGCGCTATTATCACCTACCACTACAACCACCACCACTATAACCACCACTACAACCACCACCACTATAACCACCACTACAACCACCACCACTACAACCACTACAACCACCACCACCACTACAACCACCACCACTATCACCACTACAAACACCACTACAAACACCACCACTACAACCACTACAACCACCACCACCACTACAACCACCACCACCACAACACTACCACTACAACCACCACTACAAACACCACCACTACAACCACCACTATAACCACCACTACAACCACCACCACTATAACCACCACTACAACCACCACCACTACAACCACAACCACTACTACAACCACCACCACCACTACAACCACCACCACAACCACCTCTACAACCACCACCACCACCACAACCACCACCACCACCACAACCACCACCACCACTACAACCACCACTATAACCACCACTACAACCACCACCACTATCACCACTACAACCACCACCACTATCACCACTACAACCACCACCACTATCACCACTACAACCACCACCACTATCACCAAAACCACCACCGCTATCACCACAACCACCGCCGCTACAACCACCACTACAACCACCACCACTATAACCACCACTACAACCACCACCACTATAACCACCACTACAACCACCACCACTATCACCACTACAACCACCACCACTATCACCACTACAACCACCACCACTATCACCACTACAACCACCACCACTATCACCATCACCACAACCACCACCACTACAACCACCGCCGCTACAACCACCACTACAACCACCACCACTACAACCACCACCACTATCACCACTACAACCAACACCACTATCACCACTACAACCACCACCACTGTCACCACTACAACCACCACCACTATCACCACTACAACCACCACCACTATCACCACTACAACCTCCACCACAACCACCACTACAATCACCACCACTACCACTACAACTATAACCACTATCACCACCACAACCATTACAACCACTACCACCACTACAACCACTACCACTACCACTCCACTATTTTTATCACCTACCACTACAACCACCAATACAACCACCACCACTACAACCACCACTACAACCACCACCACTACAACCACCACCACTACAACCACCACTACAACCACCACCACTACAACCACCACTACAACCACCACCACTATCACCACTCCAACCACCACCACTATCACCACTACAACCACCACCACTATAACCACCACCACAATAACCACCACCACAACCACCACTACAACCACCACCACTGTAACCACTACAACCACCACCACTGTAACCACTACAACCACCACCACTGTAACCACTACAACCACCACCACTATCACCACTACAACCACCACCACAATCACCACTACCACCACTACAACCACCACCACAATCACCACTACCACTACCACCACCACAATCACCACTACAACCACCATCACTATCACCACTACAACCACCATCACTACCACCACTACAACCACCACCACTATCACCACTACAACCACCACCACTGTAACCACTACAACCACCACCACTACAACCACTACCACTACCACTCCACTATTTTTATCACCTACCACTACAACCACCACCACTACAACCGCCACCACTACAACCACCACCACTACAACCACCACTACAACCACCACCACTACCACCACCACTATCACCACTACAACCACCATCACTGTAACCACTACAACCACCACCACAACCACCACCACAACCACCACCACTGTAACCACTACAACCACCACCACTGTAACCACTACAACCACCACCACTGTAACCACTACAACCACCACCACTGTAACCACTACAACCACCACCACCACCACTCTTTTACGTAATTTTTGTTGTAGGCCTACATGCCTTTGTACAGTGCATTTGGAAAGTATTCAGACCCCTTCACTTTTTCAAAATGTTGTTACTTTACAGCCTTATTCTAAAATGTATTAAATCGTTTTTTTCCCTCGTCAATTTACACACAGAACCCATAATGACAAAGCGAAAGCAGGTTTTTATCATTTTTTGCAAGTTCATATTTTTTAAATACCTCATTTACATAAGTATACAGACCCTTTGCTATGAGACTCAACTGAGTTCAGGTGTATCCTGTTTCCATTGATCATCATTGAGATGTATCTACGACTTGATTGGAGTCTACCTGTTGAAAATTATATTGATTGGAGATGATTTGGAAAGGCACGCACCTATCTATATAAGGTCTTACAGTTGACAGTGCATTTCAGAGCAAAAACCAAGCTATGCGGTCAACTGAATTGTCCGTAGAGCTCCGAGACAAGATTGTGAGGAAGCACAGATCTAGGAGAGGGTACCAAAACATTTCTGCAGCATTGAAGGTCCCCAAGAACACAGTGGCCTTCATCATTCTTATATGGAAGACCCTTCCTAAACCTGGCTGCCCGGCCAAACTGAGCAATCGGGGAAGAAGGGCCTTGGTCAGGGAGGTGACCAAGAACCCAATGGTCACTCTGCCTGAGCTCCAGAGTTCCTCTGTGGAGAGGGGAGAACCGTCCAGAAGGACAACCATCTCTGCAGCACTCCACCAATCAGGCCTTTATGGTAGTGTTAGGCTCTAATTTCCAGAGTAAAAACTCTACGGACACTATGAAATCTTAACCAGGTTTATTCTTCCCAGAGGATCAATACAGTTGCATTAGACAAAGACCTTTTCAGACAAGCAGTGATATTTAAGCCTTCCTCCTAGGCTCCTCCTACACATCTGAACAAACACGGGCCATAAACTTTCATTTCTCCCTTAACGTGACCTGACCTGATCTCGCCCCCTTCATCACTAATCCATGGCTCTCTCCCCTTCTCAATGCCTGACACATGTGATCGCTTTCCCTGCACTCAGTACATTCCAAGCTCAATTGCCCCCACCATATACTTTCTTCTTACAGATAACCATTAACCTCTGGTGTAGCCCCTCAGCTATGGCACTCAGCTATGGCACCACTCCACAGTAAAAGGCACATGACGGCCCGCTTGGAGTTTGTCAAAAGGCACTTAAAGGACTCCCAGACTGATGAAACCAAGATTTAACTCTTTGGACTGAATACCAAGCGTCATGTCTGGAAGAAACCTGGAAACCTAACGCAGTAGTGGCTTCGGGACAAGTCTCTGAATGACAAATCTCTGGTCCAGCCAGAGCCCAGACTTGACCCCAATCGGACATCTCTGGAGAGACCTGAAAATAGCTGTGCAGCGACGCTCCCCATCCAACCTGACAGAGCTTGAGAGGATCTGCAGAGAAGAATGGGAGAAAATCCCCAATTACAGGTGTGCCAAGCTTGTAGTGTCATACTCAAGAAGACTTGAGGTTGTAATCGCTGCTAAAGGTGCTTCAGCAAAGTACTGAGTTAAGGGTCTGAATACTGATGTAAATGTAATATTTCAGTTTTTTATTTGTAATTAATGTGCAAAATGTGGAAAAAATGAAGGGGTTTGAATACTTTCCGAATGCACTGTATACGGCCAGCATTACTCCTGTCTAATCAATATTTAGTACTGTAACAGAGTAGAGAACAATCAATCATTCCAATTGAGAATTTCCTAACATTGTGCTGGAATATTGTACATGTACATTCCAGGTATCCAGATAAGAGCTTGGATGATGACTACTGCCGTAACCCAGACGCCTCCCCTGTTCCCTGGTGCTACACCACAGACGCTGATATGGAGAGAGAGCGCTGCGAGATCAGCAAGTGCTGTATGTCTTTCCCCCTCATACACCCACCCAGTCCATTAATTCACACTATTCCATCATTATAACAATGTAATACAATCTATATCGGCCCTCATATTGTCACTTTTCTCCTTCACTCTAGCTGTGGTTACAAAGAGACGCCTCCGGTCCAGCTACACCACAAACTGTTTCCGTGGTCGCGGGGAGGATTACCGCGGTAAAGTAAATGAGACAACCGGCGGTATCGCCTGTCAGCGTTGGGACGCCCAGTACCCGCATGAGCACCCCTTCTACCCAAACACCTACGAATGCAAGTAAGCCAGAAAAACAGGCGATAGAGGGATGGATAAATGAGAGGTGGGATTGATGGATAAAGGGATGAGAGGTGGGACTGTTGGTTAAAGGGATGAGAGGTGGGACTGTTGGATAAAGGGATGAGAGGTGGGACTGTTGGTTAAAGGGATGAGAGGTGGGACTGTTGGTTAAAGGGATGAGAGGTGGGACTGCTGGTTAAAGGGATGAGAGGTGGGACTGCTGGTTAAAGGGATGAGAGGTGGGACTGCTGGTTAAAGGGATGAGAGGTGGGACTGCTGGTTAAAGGGATGAGAGGTGGGACTGCTGGTTAAAGGGATGAGAGGTGGGACTGCTGGTTAAAGGGATGAGAGGTGGGACTGCTGGTTAAAGGGATGAGAGGTGGGACTGCTGGTTAAAGGGATGAGAGGTGGGACTGCTGGTTAAAGGGATGAGAGGTGGGACTGCTGGTTAAAGGGATGAGAGGTGGGACTGCTGGTTAAAGGGATGAGAGGTGGGACTGCTGGTTAAAGGGATGAGAGGTGGGACTGCTGGTTAAAGGGATGAGAGGTGGGACTGCTGGTTAAAGGGATGAGAGGTGGGACTGCTGGTTAAAGGGATGAGAGGTGGGACTGCTGGTTAAAGGGATGAGAGGTGGGACTGCTGGTTAAAGGGATAAGAAGTGGGGCTGATGACCAGTGAGTCGTGGTATGAGGAGTGAAGTGAAGTTTATTGACATGAATATCTACATGAATGGCTGATCTTGGGTCTAGTTATTTATGTTCCTAGAGTACATTTACAATTTAGTCATAGCAGAATCTCATGTCCAGAGCGACTGAGATTCAGTAGCATACATCCAACATACTGTAGTTATCCATGAATAATGATCAATGTGTTTTTGTGTGCTATACTTATTGTCTGTACTATACCATTGCTCCCAGGGGCTTGGAGGAGAACTACTGTCGCAACCCAGATGGATCCGAGGCACCCTGGTGCTTCACGTCTGTGCCTGAGATGAGGACGGCTCTTTGTTTACAGATCAAACGCTGTGCAGACGACATTGAAGCTGAGGGTACACTGCCCTCTGGTGTTTCAATGGGCCCGATGCTCTCTCAATGCAATCTAGGTTCCTCAAACACAAGTCTACTTAATAACACAAAGAATGGGTTGGGGGTTAATTCTATTTCAATTCCAGTAGTTTTTTAAGGTTAACCAAATTCCAATTCCACATTTTTCTCATTGAAAAGCATTAAAGAGAAAAGGGAATTGGATTGTTAGTGTATTGACTGGAATTCAAATGGAATTGATCCCAACCCTGGTGTCTGTAATCATGTTTTATGTCTTTTTCCCCACATCCTAGATTGCTACCATGAAAATGGAAAAAACTACAGGGGTGTAGTCCGTAAGACGCGTAAGGGCATCACCTGTCAGAAGTGGAGTGTCAACATGCCTCACAAAACAAAGTATGAAAAATGTAATTAATCATGAATTCATAAAAGGCAGGTCTATTTGGTGTTGTCAAAGAGGGAAACTGAATATATAGTTATTTATGGGATAGTATCATGTGTTTGTAGAAGTGTCTCCTGGGCCATGCATAGGTAGGTTTACTGTACTGTGGTTTTCTAGGATAAACCCAGGGACCCACCCTGATGCCAACCTAACAGAGAACTACTGCCGGAACCCAGATGGGGACCAGCATGGACCCTGGTGCTACACCACTGACCCCAAAACAGAGTTTGACTACTGTGCCATCAAGCAATGTGGTAAAGATTCCCCTCCTCCCATAACTCTGTGCCCTCAGGAATCACATTCCTCTCTCCATATCGTTCTCTTGTTACTCTGTCACTCATTATCTCTTATCTCTATGCTCTAATAGTAGGCCTAATATTATTATTAATATTAATAATAACAAAATTAACTTACTAACACTATAAAGCTATTTTCATACATTTTGCTCAAAGCACTAATCCCTCTATGGGCCTGTGTTGTTATAAACGGATTAAATAATTATTCTGGTTATTGTTGTTTGAACAGCTGGGGAGAAAGTGTCCATCATTGAGCCATCAGGTGAGTTTTTAAAGGGATATGTAACTACAATGAAAAATCAGTATTTTCTGGAAGTGGACCTGTGTAAACAACTTTACTCATCAACTTGTATGTGTGTGTGTGTGTGTGTGTGTGTGTGTGTGTGTGCGCTCACGCACACACAGAGATTGTGGAGTTTAATGAGTGTGGAAAGAGAGAGGATCGTTTGGCCAAGAGCCCAATAATGCGTATTGTTGGTGGGCTTCCTGGAAACTCTCCCTGGACCGTCAGTCTCAGAGACAGGTCAGTCTGAGACAGCAGTCTTCATAACCTCTCTGCCCCCCCCTGTAAGAGCCCAGTCCTCATAACCTCTCTGTCCCCCCCTGTAAGAGCCCAGTCCTCATAACCTCTCTGTACCTGTAAGAGCCCAGTCTTCATAACCTCTCTCTCCCTGTAAGAGCCCAGTCTTCATAACCTCTCTGTCCCTGTAAGAGCCCAGTCTTCATAACCTCTCTGTCCCTGTAAGAGCCCAGTCTTCATAACCTCTCTGTCTCCCCCTGTAAGAGCCCAGTCTTCATAACCTCTCTGTCTCCCCCTGTAAGAGCCCAGTCTTCATAACCTCTCTGTCTCCCCCTGTAAGAGCCCAGTCTTCATAACCTCTCTGTCTCCCCCAGGAAGATCCCAGTCTTCATAAACTCTCTGTCCCCCCCTGTAAGAGCCCAGTCTTCATAACCTCTCTGTCGCCCCCTGTAAGAGCCCAGTCTTCATAACCTCTCTCTCTCCCTGTAAGAGCCCAGTCTTCATAACCTCTCTGTCTCCCCCTGTAAGAGCCCAGTCTTCATAACCTCTCTCTCTCTCCCTGTAAGAGCCCAGTCTTCATAACCTCTCTGTCTCCCCTTGTTATAGCCCAGTCTTCATAACCTCTCTCTCTTTCTCTCTCCCTCTCTCTCTCTCTCTCTCTCTCTCTCTCTCTCTCTCTCTCTCTCTCTCTCTCTCTCTCTCTCTCTCTCTCTCTCTCTCTCTCTCTCTCTCTCTCTCTCTCTCTCTCTCTTCTTCCCCTTGTTAGAGCCTAGTCTTCATCTCTCTCCTCTCTCTCTCTCTCTCTCTCTCTCCTTACCCTTGTTAGAGCCTAGTCTTCATCTCTCTCTCTCTCTCCCCCTCCCTCCCTCCTTCCCTCCCCTTGTTAGAGCCTAGTCTTCATAATCTCTCTCTCTTTCTATCTCTCTCTCTCTCTTTCTGTCTCTCTCTCTCTCTCTCTCTCTCTCTCTCCTTCCCCTTGTTAGAGCCTAGTCTTCATAATCTCTCTCTCTGGCTCTCTGTCTCTGGCTCTCTCTCTCTCTCTCTCTCTCTCTCTCTCTCTGTCTCTCTGTCTCTCTCTCTCTCGTTGCCCTTGTTAGAGCGTAGTCTTCATAATCCCTCTCTCTCTCTCCACGTTAGAGCCCAGTATTCATGACCTCTCTCTCTTCTTGTGTGCAGGAAAGGAAACCATTTCTGTGGAGGCTCCCTGGTTAGCTCCAAATGGGTGATCAGTACTAAGCAGTGTTTCTCCTCTTGGTATGCTTTATGATTTCTAATGCATTTACATGTTATTGTTGTTTTTTAAAACACAGTAAAATAAAGTAAAAAGTGTCAAATCCAATACATTTTAAAAGAACCAGATCTAGACTCTAAAACAACAAGCCTAAAATAACCTCAAATGGTATAAATCTCTTGAATGTGATGAGGATCGTTGGTCAGTGTATGTTCCTCTATGTGCAGCTATGTTGACCTTCCGGGGTACTCGGCCATGATGGGGACATTGTTTCGTAACCCCATAGTAGGAGAGCCAGACCGACAGACTATCCCTCTCACCAAGATCGTCTGTGGACCCTCTGAGTCCCAGCTGGTCATGCTACAACTGGAATAGTGCGTACACACACAAACACATGCATGCAGTGACGCACATACACACACACACACACACACACACACACACACACACACTAACCACATACGGTACGCACGTACAGTATATCGTACACGTACAGTATATCGTACACGTACAGTACCCAAGCAATATTATCATACCACTTCTCCAACTAAACCACCCAATATGATTTAACAGAAAATCCATTTAAATCCACATTCAGCTTAGTCTGATGCTCTCTCTCCTCCTCCTCTTCCTTAGCCATGCCCAGTTTAACGAGCGTGTGTCTCAGATATGCCTGCCCCCTGAACGCTACATAGTTCCAGAAGGAACCCTCTGTGAGATCGCAGGCTGGGGCGAAACTCAAGGTAAAGTAGAGCTATGCTCATAATTATAACACTTCAATATTATTTACTCACATTCCTCAATATGAATCTTTAAAGGCACCCACCAGAGGGCAGTGCCGCTCCTATTTCTGTATAATTCCTGCTTGTTTAGGTTCCACCTCTGAAGAATGACACAGGTTACTTATACATACAGTATTCACGAATTGGGGGTGGTAAAGATTGTTGTGGGGATTTCCATATGGCGTCAGTGTAGCTATCAGGCATGCTAACCTTAGCTAGCCAACTTGCTAACCTTATCTACCAAGCTAAAGTTATCTGTTGTTGTTTTTTTTATTTTTTATTACACCGTATTCAAAAGATTAGCAAGTTGGCTAGGCTGGTTCTGGCGCAGGATTTGTCATAAGCATTTAGAGAAAACTACTTGGAAACTAGTGTCTTTGATTTTGCCATCTAATGTTATCTCCAAAGTTTTGGCATCTTCCCTAAGACACATGCATTTTTGTACATTGTAATGGACACGGTGCAACCTTTTGTAGGTAGGCTTCTGGCAGGCTTTGGCTGCAGTACAGAAATGCCAAGTAAGTCCTTGATCATGGTTCTCACAAAGGAAGTGAAATGATAGACTTGAATGACTTTGCTCTTGATTCACGTCTCAAATAACATGTAACAACACCCTGAGCACATTGGACACAAAACACCAAAACAAATGTAACAACAGCACAACAAAATAATTTAACAAGTTCCTTGAATTGTCTTTTGTGGGGGTCTGTTCATTATACGATAGACAATTATATATATACAGTACCAGTCAAAAGTTTGGACACACCTACTCATTCAAGGGTTTAATTTTTTTTTAAACAATTTTATCAAAACTATGATATAACACATATGGAATCATCTAGTAACCAAAAAAGTGTTGAACAAATCAGAATCTATTTTAGATTTTAGATTCTTCAAAGTAGCCACTCTTTGCCTAGATGACAGCTTTGCTCACTCTTGGCATTCTCTCAAACAGCTTCACCTGGAATGCTTTTCCAACAGTATTGAAGGATTTCCCACATATTCTGAACACTTGTTGGTTGCTTTTCCTTCACTCTGTGGTCCAACTCATTGGGTTGAGGTCGGGTGATTGTGGACGCCGTGTCATCTGATGCAGCACTCCATCGCTCTCCTTCTTGGTCAAATAGCCCTTACACTCGCTGGAGGTGTGTTGGGTCATTGTCCTGTTCTAAAAACAAATGATAGTCCCCAAAAAAATCACAGACAGTATCACCAGCAAAGCAACCCCACACCATCACACCTCCTCCTCCATGCTTCACAGTGTGAATCACACTTGCAGAGATCATTCGTTCACCTACTCTGCGTCTAACAAAGACACAGCGGACCAAAGGATAGTTTTCCACCGGTCTAATGTTCATTGCTCATGTTTCTTGGACTAAGCAAGCCTCTTCTTATTATTAGTGGTTTGTTTGCAGCAATTCGACCATGAAGGCCTGATTCACGCAGTCTCTGAAAAGTTGATGTTCATATGTGTCTGTTTCTTGAACTTATCCTCTGAAGCAGAGGTAACTCTGCGTCTTCCTTTCCTGTGGCGGTCCTCATGAGAGGCAGTTTCATCAGAGCGCGTTATGGTTTTTGCGCCTGCAGTTGAAGAAACTTTCAAATTTCTTAAGATTTTCCGGATTGACTGACCTTCATGTCTTAAAGTCATGATGGACAGTCATTTCTTTGCTTATTTGAGCTGTTCTTGCCATAATATGGACTTGGTCGTTTACCGAATAGGGCTATCTTCTGTGTATCACCGCTACATAGTCACAACTTAACTGATTAGCTCAAACGCATTAAGAAGGAAAAAAATTCCATAAATTAACTTTTGTCAAGACACACCTGCTAATTGAAATGCATTCCAGGTGAATACTTCATGAAGCTAGTTGAGAAAATGCCAAGAGTATACAAAGCTATCATCAAGGCTACTTTCGGTGGCTACTTTGAAACTTCTAAAATCTAAAATATATTTTGATTTGTTTAACACTTTTTTGGTTACTAAATGATTACATATCTGTTATTTCATATATAAATATACAGACTAGCAAATAAATATGTGAAAATTGACAAATTATCCAATAGATTATGTAAATTGTCTGGTAAAAAAAAGTGGAGGCGAAAAGCTGTTTGGGTCATTCACGAATAGGAAGAACTTTGCAGGTGTTTCTAATTAATTGCTGGTTGGTGGTAACATGTAAATAAAATCTAGCCCTGAAAAGAAACGTCATAGAGGAAACACTGACTGTCACGCCTACCTCCGCTCAGGTGCTCGACGTCGCCGGTCTGCCAGGACCGGTGGTTAGTAATTTTCATTACGCACACCTGCTCCCCATCATTACCCACACCTGCTCTCGATCATTATCCACACCTTTTCCCCATCATTACCCACACCTGCTCCCCATCATTACCCACACCTGCTCTCCATCATTATCCACACCTTTTCCCCATCATTACCCACACCTGCTCCCCATCATTACCCACACCTGCTCTCCATCATTACCCACACCTGCTCCTCATCATTACCCACACCTGCTCTCCATCATTACCCACACCTGCTCTCCATAATTACCCACACCTGCTCTCCATCATTACCCACACCTGCTCTCCATCATTACCCACACCTGCTCTCCATCATTATCCACACCTTTTCCCCATCATTACCCACACCTGCTCCCCATCATTACCCACACCTGCTCTCCATCATTGCCCACACCTGCTCCTCATCATTACCCACACCTGCTCTCCATCATTACCCACACCTGCTCCCCATCATTACCCACACCTGCTCTCCAACATTACCCACACCTGCTCCTCATCATTACCCACACCTGCTCCTCATCATTACCCACACCTGCTCCCCATCATTACCCACACCTGCTCTCCATCATTACCCACACCTGCTCCCCGTGCTTCTACACCTGCATTGCTTGCTTTTTGGGGTTTTAGGCTGGGTTTCTATACAGCACTTTGAGATATCAGATGATGTACGAAGTTCTATATAAATACATTTGAATTGAATTGAATTCAATTACCCACATCTGGGTAATCATCTGGGTAATGCTCTCCATCATTACCCACACCTGCTCTCCATCATTACCCACACCTGCTCCTCATCATTACCCACACCTGCTCCCAATCATTACCCACACCTGCTCCCCATCATTACCCACACTACCCATCATCTGTGGATCTATTGGGGCATTATGCAAATTGGAGTGGGTCCATGGTGTCTAGGATGATGGCGTTGATGTGAGCCATGTGAGCTAGCTTTTCAAAGTATTTCATGGCAACAGATGTGTCCCATGGGGCAATAGTCATTTAGGCAGGTTACCTTGGCGTTCTTGGGCACAGGAACTATGGTGGTCTGCTTGAAACATGTAAGTATTATAGACTGGGTCAGGGAGAGGTTGAAAATGTCAATGAAGACACTTGCCAGCTGGTCAGTGCATGCTCTGAGTATGCGTCCTGGTAATCCGTCTGGCCCCGCGCCCTTGTGAACATTAACCTGTTTAAAATTCTTACTCACATTGGCTATGGTGATGCTCTCATGCATGGTTCAGTGTTGCTTCCCTTGAAGCGAGCATATGACCAGGCCCTGAGTTGACCCAGGTCAGATTACATGGTCAGGAAAAACACAGGAACCAAATTTATGAAATGTTTTCTGCCCTTGAAGTTATGAAGTATCTGCTTTACTAATGTAGCATGTAAATGAGAAAGTGTTTCAGATCCTGGACCAACAGATAGTGTTGTTATTTCCAGTACCACTCAGCATATGCCCTCCTCTTCCTCGTTGTCTCGTTCTCTCTATCTCATCCTCCTTTCCCCCTCTTTCCCTTTCTCTCTCACTTTCTTAGGCACTTCTACAGATGACTCTGTGCTCAATGTGGCTCAAATACCAGTTCTAAGCAACAAGGATTGTAACAACTACTTTCGGGGTCGTGTTCGGGAGAACGAGATGTGCACCAACTCCTTCCAGGGTGGGGTGGGTGCCTGTGAGGTAGGTTCGGTGTGTTTGTGAGTTGTAGGATCTGTCTATGAGCAATAGTTTGTTTGTATGAGAGAGACTGAGATTGATGGTGAGCAAAAATGATAAGATAATTAATATCCTAAAATAAAGTTATGTGATATACAGCCAAACACAAACATGTACAGATGTATGATCTTAATTTGAGCCAATTTGCTACTGAAGGAAAATAATCCTGCAGCAATGTGAATAATTATGTGGATTATATTTAATGGAAATGTTTGTAGGGGTTGATACATTTTTTGTAAGGAAAAATCAAGTGTAAAATTACAAACTTCAGAAGCCTTTTTAAACCTCAAGTACACTACACGTTTTAAATGTCCCACATTGCAGGAAAGTTCTGCTGTGTGACAATGATCTAACAGTGATGTGTTCTTTCAATGTGACCCCCAGAGAGACTATGGGGGCCCTCTGGCCTGTCAGAACAGTGACTGCTGGGTGCTTGAGGGAGTGATCATCCCCATGAGGCGCTGTGGACACCCAGGCCAGCCTAACATCTTCATCCGTGTCTCTGTCTATGTGGACTGGATTAAGAAGGTCATGGAGATGGCTTAGTCACGAATACATTATGTCACCAAGCAGTGACTGGCTCTATGTTCTACTGGACTGCAATGTATTTATCCACCCTCACCCCCCACCCATAGCTCACAATCCATGACCACCTAATTGTAATCTGTGACCATCTATATACAATTAGTTAATATACACTGAGTATATCAAATATTAGGAACAGTATTGATTTTCCCTCAGAACAGTCTCAATCCTTCGGGGCATGGACTCTACAAGGTGTCGAAAGCATTCCACAGGGATGCTTGTTGAATGCTGGCCCATGTTGACTCCAGTACTTCCCACAGTTATGTCAAGTTGGCTGGGTGTCCTTTGGGTGGTGGACCGTTCTTGATACTCACAGGAAACTGTTGACTGTGAAAAACACAAACCGATGCACCATGGTACCTACTACCATACCCTGTTCAAAGGCACATAAATATTTTGTCTTGCCCATTCCCCCACTGAATGGTACATAAACACAATCCATGTTTCAATTGTCTCAAGACTTAAAAATCCTTCTTTAGCCTGTGTCCTCCCCTTCGTCTACACTGGTTGAAGTGTATTTAACAAGTGACATCAATAAGGGATCATAGCTTTCACTTGGATTCACCTGGTTAGTCTATGTCATGGAAAGAGCAGGTGTTCTTAATTGTTTGTACGCTCAGTGTATAATGTGTGTTATTCTACAATCTTATGACAAACATATAAGATAAAAATAACAATGTTTTCCCTTGTCTTCTGTCTACGTGTCAAAAACAATATTAGGCATTTTGATCTGAACAAAATAACCATCATCTTGTGGTGATTACATTACATATTGAACCTTGGCACTGACCTCAGGATGTGCTTGTGAAGGACATGCCTCCTTAACCTCATGCTTCTCAACAGCGTTCCCACACCCTTCACTAAAACTGCTGACTTACACCCCCCCCCCCCCACCCACCCCCCCTCCAGTATCCGATGGAGCTCCAAAATACCTTCTTGGCCCTCCAGCCTCTAAAGAAATCCCTCATCTGCCTGCCCCCACCTCTAAAGACATGCCTCATCTGCCTGTTTTTTAATGCCTGCCCCCACCTCTAAAGACATCCCTCATCTGCCTGTTTTTTTTATGCCTGCCCCCACCTCTAAAGACATGCCTTTGTGCCTCATGCAGAACAGTATGTGTTGCACATTCTTTCTGGTTCTATAGGAGTTTTGTAACTCGGTCCTGATGAGCCCACAGAATTCAGATTAAATACACCTCAAGATCAGAGTCCAGCGGAATCTCACACACCAGCCTGCAGAGGGGCCGTGAACGAACTCTCTCCCTGTCTCTCCCTCTTGCAGTCTCTCCCTCTCTCTAACACTCACTCACTCACTCAAACACACACACACACTTTAGCACATTCTTATTATTATGCACAAACAAATATAGATACTCGCATATCCACATACAGTATTCACAAATACACACATACTCATTTACACATAGAACCAAGATAATTAAACAGACTATTTGTGCACTCTGATTCAACAAATAAGTTTAGCAAATGAGTGCTGATTTTACTGTCTTCGGTCCGTTTCAGTGGCAGTTTGGCAGTTCATGCTGCTCACTTTTGTGAAATTATGTTTAATGACTAATCAAATACTTATATGACTTATAGTAACTCAAAAAATCTCCAGTCATGCCCTCTTCTGACTACATTTTAGATGAAAGCTTTTTATTCCATGCTGCAGAGAACTTGTCATTTCAATTGATCTTATCAATATGAATATATCACCTTGTTTTGAGCAAGCTGACTCATTTGGCTAACATGTCTTTTTTGGTCATATGGGGTTTTCTTTTCTGTAAATTAGTTTTCTCTTCATAACTGTTTGAGTAATTCATTGTTATTCTCAGTAATTCATTGTTATTCTCAATAACTCATACCTTTATACGTGTAGCCTATAAAGCATTTTCATTATGCGTATGAGTGTTTTCAATGTAAATGTTTTTTTTTTTAATTCTACACTGTAAGAAACACGATGTTGATTCAACATAGAATTGTATGGCAACCAGCTGCAATAGGATTGTGAGTTTGCTCAATATTTGGGCATATACTGTAGCTGAACCAAAATACATTCTCAAGTTGAATTGTATGTTCACTCAACATTAGATTTTAGGAGTTGAGTGAACATACAATTCAACTTGAGAATTTATTCGACCTATTTGCATATTTCCCAGTGTGCCTATCGAGTGATTTGTAGTTACCACCCATGACTGTATTTGTTAGCGACAGACACATATATGTTGTAGTCAATTGTTTTCAGTCTTGTAGCTTTCACCAATTGTGTGTCTAAGTGAATATGTTGTTTTTTTAAATTAAACTCTTTATGACAATGCATTACATAATAGATACATAAGGCCTTTCTTTGAGGGCTTAGTTACACCCTAATGCAGCAGTTTGAAACTCCTGGTTTACAGGCCACATCAAGCCTGCAAGTCACATTATGCTGGCTTGAAAAGTGATGTGTAGTTCCTATTGGAGAACAGCTAGACTGAGGATATCCAACAATTGGAACTTTTAATCGTCTGCATCCTGCATTCAGAAAGACTTCTGGAGTAGGGAAGATTGATTATTAAGACTACCGAAATCATATAAACTGGAATAGCCATCTCAGAACTGGGTGCAATAAGCCCAACTACTAACACATTGGATTAGTTTAGAAAAATGTATGTTGTTTGTGTAGCATAAGATGAATCAACCAATCAATGTGCATGCAAAAACACAGGTATTGAAACAAACAATTCTGAAAATCAACCTGCAACAGAGCATGCTGGGCAATATAATAATGATGGCTGTGGTTTTGAGCAAAAATGAACTTTATTTTTTAATCGGGAGGTGCTGGAACAAAAAGTGAGCGCGAGAGGGGGGTGACTTGTGGAGTTCTGAGGTACCGGAACACATGAGGGAAAAAGTTACCTTTATAATAAAGCATTGCATGCATTTCATTGCATTTTCATAGTGGCATAGAGCAGTAGAGTTGAGGCAGTTACAGAAGTTGCACACATGGGGTACATTTTTAGTAGCCTAGGGTCTGGAAAAGTGTTGGCCTTTTATAAACGCATGTCATACAATTCTACATAATTTTACATGACTGGAGACTTTGTCCAAATATTTTTTAATACCGCACAAATGATCGAAATGGCAGGCTACTTTGACACTGACAAACTAAGAATCTGAGATCAATAAAAATGACCTTGTCTTGAATCCATCAATAGCCTAGGCCTTAGTGTGTGGATACAAATATTGTAGGCTACAATATGAGAAGGAAATTATAATCCTAAAAGTGCTTTCCAGTTTCACTGACTCACCCAATGATGAGCAGCTCACTTGCTAGTGATGGCCGGTGAGCTCGTGCCGAAAGCCTATCTCTCTCTCATTTGTAAAACAATATTTGGAAGTTGATCAAATATTTTTCTAGCCTACAGCATAGTCTTCTATTTCCAAACCTGTGTTTTCCCTCGACTGTATTTGAAATATTGTGAAAGACCTGTTTTGCCTGCCTGCTGTTTTTTCACTGACAGATGTCTTGTTCATTCCGGACTGTAGGCTATTCCTTGTTATTGGGCTACAATCCACAGCTAGGCAAGCCATTGATCCTCTGTGGCAAAATTATTGGCCTTCCCGGGCTGAAAATCACATTTTTCACATTGTTTTTTTGTGGGGACAGGAGAATTAAGAGGTAAATCGAATTAACTTTGATCACTTTTATTCTAGTTTTTACAATGCAAAAAGTTAACATTATTTTTCATGCCAGGAGAGGTACCGGATCTGGCCAAATAGGTTCCGTGACAAAACAGTCCAAAACGGAGGTGCCGGATCCTGTTCCGGCAAGATCCGGCTCAAATTAAGCACTGAATTTAGGTCACTTCAGCAGTTTGTTGAGTAAACAAACTTTAACATATTAGCTCGAATTCTTGTTTTGAAGTCCATTCCACACACAGAATAACGCAGGTTAAGCAATTGTTTACGGACCTATTTTCATGGTACTGTAACTGTATGATCTGCAGTATCTACAGCTACACTTTTTGAAAACAGAGTTCCAAAGGGGTTCTTCGGCTGTCCCCATAGGATAACCCTTTGAAGAACCCTTTTTGGCTCCAGGTAGAACCCTTTTGGGTTCTATGTAAAACCCTCTGTGTAGTGTAGTGTAGCCTACAGATGTAAGATCTTAATTTGAGCCAGGTCGATACAGCAGGAAAATAATCCTGCAGCAACAGGAAATGTGAATAATTACGTGGATTATAATTATTGGACATTTTTGTAGGGGTTGATACATTTTTCATAAGGGAAAATCAAGTCTGAAATGTCAAAGTGGAAATTACAAACTTCAGAAGACTTGTTAATACAGTACAAGTTTAAAATGTAATGCATTGCAGAAAAGTTCAAGTTGAAAATGTCCTGAATTGCAGGAAAGTTCTCCTGCAACAGTTTGATCAAATTAAGATCCTACATCTGTATGATGCCCATCACTCACAAGTGGGTGGTCCAATGAGCAAGGGGCGTGTTCGACTGTTTCACCCCTCCTCTATGGTAGAGAAAGTATGCAATGTTCCTATATGATCCAGCTCCAACCCCCATCATACTTCAACTGGGGTATTCGTGACTACGAGGATACGACAGACAAACGTAAGATCACACACAGACTGAGTGAGATAGAGGAAAGGAGGGAGGGGGAGAGAGAAAGAAAGAAAGAAAGATACATATTGTTAGTTCATTCCAAGATTAACTTTATTCAAGGAACTGTCTGTAAGATTAAGAAATCGTAAGAATAAAATATAGACTGAATATAGTAAACTTTCCTACAATTCCATCGGTGTTTTTATTAGGTAGTCTAGTTTAACAATAAAACCAGCTGGTGGGAGCAAGGTAGGTGAAGCATTTTACCCTTCCTATAGGCCTGCCTACAGGCTATCGTTTATTTTTGTACAATAACATTGTTGATATTTTTCTCTTCAATTTGATTAATATGTTACTACTCAATCGTGTGTTCAGATCATTCAGATTAAGTACAACGGTTACCCGCAGACAAACTGCTGTCCTTCGATTCGATATGATTTGCTCTCTCCCTGCATCTTCTGCTGTAAACACATGGCTTTCGCGCCGGCTGTAAATTAAAATAAACTCATACAGGTTATGTAATAATTATGTCAAATTAATTGAATGTCCCGATTAAACATGTATTGACGATGCAGTGTATGTCTACTATATAGACTATGCTATAAAGATAAAAATGCACAAATAGTTTACTTTTCTTTTGTGTGATCTACTGTATCGTTCTTATAGCCCAATGTTAGTCCTGCTCCATTGGACACCATACCACTGCTCTAACATATATTTTATGTTGGTAAGTGGCGCCTTTTAAGTCAAGTAGACCTAAAGTTTAAAAGTATAACATAAGAGACGTGACAGTTTTAATGTACGCTGCCTGACACACATTTTGGTAGTTTTAAAAGAATGCACAGAATGTGTTTTTATGGTTGCAGTTGCCGCCCATATGGAAAAAGTACATTCAGTCCTCCTAGTTCACTGCCAGCAACATAGTTAAACGAATCGTCTCCTGCTATGCAAAAGTATCTGTTCATAGACTTCACCTGTGTTTAAAAACATCGTAGCCTACACCTGCAGACAGACACATTCAACTCCCAACTTCCTACTTAAATGCTTTTGTTGGTAAAGAAAAGCTACAGTGTATATCAATGCAACAAGATGTATCTCCTTTTTGATTGGTCTGTGCATGAGCTTGATCTTGGAATTCTGATTATGTTCTACATGTTTCTATAATCAGTCAAAATTAACAACACAATTAATTAATTAATGAAGGAATGAAATGCAGAATTACATCATTCAAATCAATTAAGTGTCCTTTAATCCCTCTAGTTTTTAGTTATTAGTGAAATAAACAAAAGTAACCTGTGTAGCAGCAAAATATTTAGTACTGGATTTTAGCCTCCAATATCTGTATGCAAAGTGCAGACAATATTTGATTTGGAAGGTGGTATTTGATTTAGAAGGTGGTATTTGATTCAGAAGGTGGTATTTGATTTAGAAGGTGGTATTTGATTTAGAAGGTGGTATTTGATTCAGAAGGTGGTATTTGATTTAGAAGGTGGTATTTGATTTGGAAGGTGGTATTTGATTTAGAAGGTGGTATTTGATTTAGAAGGTGGTATTTGATTTAGAAGGTGGTATTTGATTTAGAAGGTGGTATTTGATTTAGAAGGTGGTATTTGATTTAGAAGGTGGTATTTGATTCAGAAGGTGGTATTTTTAGAAGGTGGTATTTGATTTAGAAGGTGGTATTTGATTTAGAAGGTGGTATTTGATTTAGAAGGTGGTATTTGATTTAGAAGGTGGTATTTGATTTAGAAGGTGGTATTTGATGGTATTTGATTTAGAAGGTGGTATTTGATTTAGAAGGTGGTATTTGATTTAGAAGGTGGTATTTGATTTAGAAGGTGGTATTTGATTTAGAAGGTGGTATTTGATTTAGAAGGTGATATTTGATTTAGAAGGTGGTATTTGATTTAGAAGGTGATATTTGATTTAGAAGGTGGTATTTGATTTAGAAGGTGGTATTTGATTTAGAAGGTGGTATTTGATTTAGAAGGTGGTATTTGATTTAGAAGGTGGTATTTGATTTAGAAGGTGGTATTTGATTTAGAAGGTGGTATTTGATTTAGAAGGTGGTATTTGATTTAGAAGGTGATATTTGATTTAGAAGGTGGTATTTGATTTAGAAGGTGGTATTTGATTTAGAAGGTGGTATTTGATTCAGAAGGTGGTATTTGATTCAGAAGGTGGTATTTGATTTAGAAGGTGGTATTTGATTTAGAAGGTGGTATTTGATTTAGAAGGTGGTATTTGATTTAGAAGGTGGTATTTGATTTAGAAGGTGGTATTTGATTTAGAAGGTGGTATTTGATTTAGAAGGTGGTATTTGATTTAGAAGGTGGTATTTGATTTAGAAGGTGGTATTTGATTTAGAAGGTGGTATTTGATTTAGAAGGTGGTATTTGATTTAGAAGGTGGTATTTGATTTAGAAGGTGGTATTTGATTCAGAAGGTGGTATTTGATTTAGAAGGTGGTATTTGATTTAGAAGGTGGTATTTGATTTAGAAGGTGGTATTTGATTTAGAAGGTGGTATTTGATTTAGAAGGTGGTATTTGATTTAGAAGGTGGTATTTGATTTAGAAGGTGGTATTTGATTTAGAAGGTGGTATTTGATTTAGAAGGTGGTATTTGATTTAGAAGGTGGTATTTGATTTAGAAGGTGGTATTTGATTTAGAAGGTGATACAGTATTCAATTTGGAAGGTGATATTAGATTAAAGGCACATATGAACTCAAGTACAAAGTAACTGAGAAGCCCATGTTGAAAGCACTGTATACTCACATAATCTAACAAATATCTCAACAAGCAGGCATATAGCCTAAATATACAGCCTCACAGACATACAGTAGATAACCAATAATAACCGGTACAGACTGGATGGATTAGATCTAAATGTTGAATGGGATACTGAGTTGTGAATATCTCTGCTACTTATAGTTACTGCAGACTGAGATAATGTTTCTCTATGTATGCCAAACCCCTGTCTGTGTTCAGATGAACCTGCAATGGCTGGTGCAAAGGCTTTTATAAAGCAGCTCTCACTCTTGCTCTGTGACTGACTGCAAGACGAAAGCAGTGTGGCCTTTCATAATGATTTTATGAGGTTCAGAGTGAGAGGAGGAAAGTGTATTTGTATCAACTTGTCCAGCCCCCAGTCACATTGGAACAATACAAAGATTATGCATGATAGTATAAACTATATATGTCTTTACAATAGGCCTACTAGAAAGAGATGGCCCAACACTGACTAGCTAACCTGAGCCCCCCTTCTACTTCCCAGGTGTCCTACCCCCTGCCGTTCAAGTCTGCCCCTCCCTAACCCTCTGCCCTGAGGCCTGAGCTCTGGGCATCCATGCCCACAGCCCCATCTTACTGCGCTGGTGGACAGACACAGGGATGAGCAACAGCGGGACCAAGGAGCCGTCACCACAGCCAGGCGTGGCCCAATCACCTAACTCTACACCTCCACGCAGGGGCCGGGGTCGCCCACGGAAACAACAGGAGGTTGGACCACCACAGAACCCTCCACATACATACTTCATACACTGTACAGGACCCTGCAGATGTAGGATCTTAATTTGAGCTAGTTTGATGAGCAGGAAAATAATCCTGCAGCAACAGGAAATGTGAATAATTATGTGGATTATAATTAATGAAACATTTTATATTGGTTGATACATTTTTCGTAAGGGAAAATGAAGTCTGAAATTTCTAAGTGGAAATTACAAACTTCAGAAGCCTTTTTAAAAATCAAATACACAAAACATGTCCTGCATTGTAGGAACATTCTCCTGTAACAGGGTGATCAAATTAAGATCCTACATCTGTATATGACTCAATAACTGAAATATATCACCCTGTCATAAGCAGCAACCCAAATGCACATTTTAACAACTGTAGTCTGGCATAGGTTTTTCTATACAATGTTATTGAATAGAGTGGGTCACAGCTGCTTTGGCTATGGAAAGAGTCGGAGTGATAACCATAGCAGTTCCTGATTTTGCTTCATCTCTCCCCAGGAGCCCACTGGCCCCCCAACTCCAAAGAGGCCGAGAGGACGACCCAGAGGAAGCAAGAACAAAGGCCCTCGTGCCACACCCAAGGTAAGATCATCTTCTCATGTTCATGGATATCGTTAACATGAAATATGCAATAAAAACAAAGAATCCGACTAGGCAGAGGAGCTGAACAGAAAATATCAACTGTAGGAATAGGGTTGTGAGTAGACATTTTGTGTATATAATAAACAATACAATCATCTCTGCTTTATCCTCCATCCTTTCTGTGTCAGGAAGTAGAGCCTGTCGGGGAGAGAAGACCAAGGGGCCGGCCAAGGAAATGGGTATGAGGCTAACGTACACACTCACTCAAGCACACACATGTAATGAGGCCTACTGATATGCGCCTCAAATGTACGCCCCTAGACTCCTATCTCTCTTTGTATCCTAGGAATGCACAACTTCAGTCCTTAAGGCAGTGTTTCACAAACTTGGTCCTGGGGTCCCCAAGGGGTGCACTTTTTTTTTCTTCCACACAGCTGATTCAAATTATCAAAGCTTGATGATTAATTGATTATTTGAATCAGCTGTGTAGTGCTCGGGCAAGAAACAAAATAAACACCCTTTGGGCTCCCCAGGACCAAGTTTGGTAAGTGCTGCCTTAAAATATCCATAAGAGTCTGTTTAAGCTAGAGATATATATATATATTTGCATGGGCTGTATCTCAATCAAACGCAACCACCTATGTCGGCGTTCCGCATCTGTTGTGAAAAGTGGCAGAGCTAAAGCTCTGTTTGTCAGACCAGAAGACATTCTGAAAATTGGTCTTCTCACAAAAAACTTCTGTCGTGTCTGAACGGTTTCTCCATTTTGCTCTACAACCCCCAGAAGCCTCACAGGAGTCATCTGAAGTCAATAGAGTCGATGTGCCAACTTCTGTCTGTAGCGTCCAAACCGTTTGGGCTACAAACTAATATGACCCCACTATGGAAAGAGGAGACTCACAAACACGATGTTGTTCTCCGTTTTGCTCTACAACCCCCATAAGTGTCACGGGACTCTGATGGTAACCAGGTACCATTATCAAAAATGAATGAAAGTATGGAAGTAGTTTTGTGCCCTCCAAAAAAGGGGTTAACCGTGTGTCCAAAATTGAAATATATATTTCCTGAGCTTTCTTATATCTCCTAGATATAGGACAGACACTTCAAAACCTTATTCCTTATGATTTATTTTTGTACTGTCTGTTTTGTCGTTTAGGGGGTGGCAGGTAGCCTAGTGGTTAGAGCGTTGGGCCAGTAACCGAAAGGTTGCTAGATCGAACCCCGAGCTGACAAGGTAAAGATCTGTCGTTCTGCCCCCGAACAAGGCAGTTAACCCACTGTTCCTAGGCTGTCATTGTAAGTAAGAATTTGTTCTTAACTGACTTGCCTAGTTAAATAAAAATAAAAATGCGTTTATATGGGCTGTGAGCAATTTCAACAACAACAAAAATGTATACCTAAAGGGGTCCTAAAATAGCTAAATGATCCATGGTATGACCATCTTGTAACAGTAGCCCTCCAACGGCTTAGACTTTTATGATTTAAGGGCAGTAGTGTTTTTCCTGATTCGTGTCAGTGATTGGCAAGAGCATTCCCTAACCTGGTGTCCTAGGTCTGAATCAGGGATGGTAACTTTGATGGGGGTGGGGGCCACAAAAAAAATCTGAACTAATCATGAGGGCCGCAATGGCTCGCGGGTCTGCTTACCCTCAACCATACCAACACATGCAGTCAGAACCAGTCCTAGACTTTTGGTGGCCCTAAGTGAAATTCCCCTCGTGGGGAGGATATGATATCTGAGTGAGAGTGACTAACAAAATCAATGGGGACCCCCTGGTCGGTAAGTTTAGGCTGACTCAACAATCAAATGTTTTTTTTGCTGACATGGGCTAATTGAGTGACTGTCAGTGACTGACATAACAAGATAAAAACTGCTGATTCACAACCACATTTTGAAATTGCACCTTGTGTATTCTGCTATTCAAACTGTCAACAGTAATTTGAGATCCCGACTGAGTTGCCCATCGTTGGTCCAAATCCCTCAAACTCAACTCTGGACCTCGAAGCCAGACCCATTGCTTTTCGTTGTTCCCCTTTAAACAGGGACTGATTTAGACCTTGGGCACCGGGTGGATGCAATGAATTTATAATTTAGAACAGAAAACCATCAGGCTCCGGACCTTGTAGGGTAAGAGTTGAATAGTCCTGGTCTAAATCATTCACTGATTCAAAGTAAAACGTTGCAGCCCTTGACGATTGAAGTTGTCGACTGCTGGCCTGCATTGTGCAATGGAGAGTTTGACTGATTGATTGAACAACCTTTCTCTCTTCTTTTTCTCTCACTTTTATTCTTCTCCAAAGCCTCAGAGAGTAGTTCAAGAAGTTGTCCAGGAACAGCAGGTAAGAAGGAGTACACCATAATAGGTCATATTATGTTTTTATTCTTCAAATGATCCTCTTACCTATTGTACTTGAGCACTACTTTCATGGAGGATGAATATGAACTTCCGTTCAAATAGCACCTTCTTTCAGAGAATCAACGGATTACACCAACACGGGCACAAAAAGAGGCCAATGTCATTCAACTTCCTCATCCATCTTATCACAATCTTCACTGCAGAACCAAGTTTCAAAGAAGTTAAAACACATTAAGAACTGAAACCATAGACAGACTCCCTTTTTCAGACACAGACATGCGAATGAGTCAATGCTGAGCGGGGAAACCTGATATAACCGCTCTCTTCCCCTTTCTTCTTGGTTTCCTGACATAACCATCTTCTCCCTAGCATTTCTTGGTCTCGCGTACAGACCTATTTCCCCACATGTAAAGAATCACTCATTTACACACTCATACAAGTATATCATTACTCATTACACAAACACATGCACACGCAAGCACTCACTCTCACACTCTCACACATACATGTACATACTAATGTCTGTATTTTTGTGTCTTTTCACAGGGTCCTTCAGAAGAAACCGAGGAGGGCCCCTCACAGTCACAATCTTTACCCACTGAGGCTTCACCATCTCACTCTCCAGCCCAGGAAGAAGCAGAGGGGGAATAGACAATGTGCCACAGTACTACCTCAAGGTTTGGGCAGAGACAGAGGTGTAAAAAGGGTTCCAAAAGGGTTCTTTGTCTGTCCCCATAGGAGAACCCTTTTGGTTCCAGGTAGAACACTTTTTGGTTCAAGGTAGAACATTTTTAAGTTCCATGTAGAACCTTCTGTGGGTTCTACATGCAAACAATAAGGGTTCTATTGGGACAGCCAAAGAACCCTTTTAGGTTCTAGATAGCACCTTTTTTTCTAAGAGTGTATAATCCAACCTCCACTGTCATGAGGATCTAAAACAACAGATAATAGCCCTGCTTTGTAGAACAGTAGGCCTGGTTGGGTTATTGTGCCTGGAGTCTATCCAGCCCTGAGGCTGGGTCAATGATGGACATAGCTTTGGTCAGTTGATTGATTACTAAGGATTTGGTCAATGCGTGCAACAATTCAGTTTGACTGCCCAAACCCTTTCTCATGAACGAGATTGGTTGATGCTGTGTGTTTGTGTGTGTGTGCGTGCGTGCATGTGTGTGAGCACGTACGTGTGTGCGTGTATGTGGTGATGGTGATGATGATGATGGTGGGGAAGGGTTTTCAAAAGAAAAGGATGCATTTCAAACAGCGACTACTGGGACAAGAGGCGTGGCCCAATTTACGTTATGTCTGTCCTGATTGTGAAGAAACACAGGGATATTTTGTTAGATATATATTTGAATGGGAATACATTTTACATTACCATTAACATGAGCAGAAATAAGTCTAAACTCAACCGTGTCCAATTGACATGACATCGGACCATTAACATGAGCAGAAATAAGTCTAAACTCAACCGTGTCCAATTGACATGACATCGGACCATTAACATGAGCAGAAATAAGTCTAAACTCAACCGTGTCCAATTGACATGACATCGGACCATTAACATGAGCAGAAATAAGTCTAAACTCAACCGTGTCCAATTGACATGACATCGGACCATTAACATGAGCAGAAATAAGTCTAAACTCAACCGTGTCCAATTGACATGACATCGGACCATTAACATGAGCAGAAATAAGTCTAAACTCAACCGTGTCCAATTGACATGACATCGGACCATTAACATGAGCAGAAATAAGTCTAAACTCAACCGTGTCCAATTGACATGACATCGGACCATTAACATGAGCAGAAATAAGTCTAAACTCAACCGTGTCCAATTGACATGACATCGGACCATTAACATGAGCAGAAATAAGTCTAAATTCAACAGTGTCCAATTGACATGACATCGGACCATTAACATGAGCAGAAATAAGTCTAAACTCAACCGTGTCCAATTGACATGACATCGGACCATTAACATGAGCAGAAATAAGTCTAAACTCAACCGTGTCCAATTGACATGACATCGGACCATTAACATGAGCAGTCTAAACTCAAAATAAGTCTAAACTCAACCGTGTCCAATTGACATGACATCGGACCATTAACATGAGCAGAAATAAGTCTAAACTCAACCGTGTCCAATTGACATGACATCGGACCATTAACATGAGCAGAAATAAGTCTAAACTCAACCGTGTCCAATTGACATGACATCGGACCATTAACATGAGCAGAAATCAGTGTAAACTCAACCGTGTCCAATTGACATGACATCGGACCATTAACATGAGCAGAAATAAGTCTAAACTCAACCGTGTCCAATTGACATGACATCGGACCATTAACATGAGCAGAAATAAGTCTAAACTCAACCGTGTCCAATTGACATGACATGACATCGAAATAAGACCAACCGTGTCCAATTGACATGACATCGGACCATTAACATGAGCAGAAATAAGTCTAAACTCAACCGTGTCCAATTGACATGACATCGGACCATTAACATGAGCAGAAATAAGTCTAAACTCAACCGTGTCCAATTGACATGGCATCGGACCATTAACATGAGCAGAAATAAGTCTAAACTCAACCGTGTCCAATTGACATGACATCGGACCATTAACATGAGCAGAAATAAGTCTAAACTCAACCGTGTCCAATTGACATGGCATCGGACCATTAACATGAGCAGAAATAAGTCTAAACTCAACAGTGTCTAATTGACATGACATCGGACCATTAACATGAGCAGAAATAAGTCTAAACTCAACCGTGTCCAATTGACACATGACCATTAACATGAGCAGAAATAAGTCTAAACTCAACAGTGTCTAATTGACATGACATCGGACCATTAACATGAGCAGAAATAAGTCTAAACTCAACCGTGTCCAATTGACATGACATCGGACCATTAACATGAGCAGAAATAAGTCTAAACTCAACCGTGTCCAATTGACATGACATCGGACCACACTCAGGTTTTGTATTTACCTTTATCTTCTCAATACACTCATTAAAACCTCAGGTATTTTGCCTTAATGTAGCTATGCATTTAGCTATTCAGGAACATATAATTCTACTCAGTTATGATATTATTCTATTTTATTGTGTATTTCTGATTTGTTTTTTGACATTCACAATATGACTTGACACACAAACCTCATTCAGACCTCAACTCACCTCAGTCCCTTTATCTTTCAGTCTACCTCAGTCACGGAAATCAGAGAACTCTTATAGCCTCTCCCCATACCAAAAAAATGAACACACACACACATACCTACTCAGGATACTCCCATACGTACTGTACCCGCTAGCCTCACACTCTCCCTCCCACTTCCGTGCTGACAGACTCTTTAGGTGAATCCCAGCAGAAGCCTTTAGCCTTTGGCTCTGATGAAATGCCTGTCTTGAGAATGGGTCTATCTACAGTACCTGGGTTCAAAATGACCCAATATTTTACTGTTTGCTGTAGTTTTTACTTATGTTTTATTTGTTCTCACAACCTCTGTGAACCCTTACGTGTTCCCCTCTTAGCTTTTTACATAAGATACGTCATCATTTCATTTCATGTTCTCACATTCACACTGCAGATGTTAGATGAACAACCATACCATTTGATGAATTGATGTCAGTGACATGTGAAACATGAAATAGTGAGATAAAAGTTAACATTTAGTTTTTTGGGCTCTTCCTGTAATGCATTTCTGGAGAGGGTGGACAAGTCCACATACGTTATTTTTCTGTCAGTTGCAAGTTTCTAACCTAAACTCTGTCTTTTTCTTATTACTTCACGTCTTTGGCTGGAATGACTGTTTGCCATGTGGACTACGTCTGAAACAGGTCTGTTTTTGGCACTGAGCACTGTCCCAGAGGGGTGGCTGACTGATTTTAGCTTTGCTTGTCCCATGTGATCTTATGAGACCTATAGAACATATATCTGCTGTCCACTCATCTCACTAGGTTCATAACAGCATATCGTACAGGTAAATAAACCTGAAGTACTGCATTGTGATGTCAGTAAAAGTGCCTCCTAACCTAACTTCATACCTCAGCAACGTCAGGATATCCACTGTCTATATGATATTGACAGTGTTGCTCTATGAGCTTACTGATATAGATACAGTATATTCAGTGTGTGTGTGTAAGTACACATATCTTAGGTGTTTGTCATATGCTTGTTGTAATGCTTTATGTACAAGGGCTTTTAAATATTGAGTAGTGTAGTTGGGTCCTGTTATCTCGTAACATCTTCAGTTTTTAAGCTTTTCATCTTTTTTTTGCAACATTTGGAAATGTGTCCCTTTCATTTCAGTCTCCTTGATCATGTACTTCGTGAAGATTTATTTTCAATGTAATCCATTTGAACTTGAATACACAACTCAAAAGGGTGTTTTTTAGTTTGCCTCTGATCTGTCTCGCTTTATGGTGTATTTTTGCATGAGTGTAGAGGTGCTGCTTGGTCTGTCTGTTACCAATAAATGTATCACATAGCTATGTTCGTCTGTCATGTATTCATCAAAAAGTAGCAGCACAATAAGTGGTCGTCAAAATACTGTTGGTTAAATACTGTATCTTTAAGTGTATAGAAACCAATGTTGCTGCTTTATTACTTGTTATAGAGGAAACATACTAATACTTTATTACTTAGAGGAAACATACTAATACTTTATTACTTAGAAGAAATATACTAATACTTTATTACTTAGAGGAAATATACTAATACTTTATTACTTAGAGGAAATATACTAATACTTTATTACTTAGAGGAAATATACTAATACTTTATTACTTAGAGGAAATATACTAATACTTTATTACTTAGAGGAAATATACTAATACTTTATTACTTAGAGGAGGAAATATACTAATACTTTATTACTTAGAGGAAATATACTAATACTTTATTACTTAGAGGAAACATACTAATACTTTATTACTTAGAAGAAATATACTAATACTTTATTACTTAGAGGAAATATACTAATACTTTATTACTTAGAGGAAATATACTAATACTTTATTACTTAGAGGAAATATACTAATACTTTATTACTTAGAGGAAATATACTAATACTTTATTACTTAGAGGAAATATACTAATACTTTATTAGTTAGAGGAAATATACTAATACTTTATTACTTAGAGGAAATATACTAATACTTTATTACTTAGAGGAAATATACTAATACTTTATTAGTTAGAGGAAATATACTAATACTTTATTACTTAGAGGAAATATACTAATACTTTATTACTTAGAGGAAATATACTAATACTTTGAGGGCAAAGGGGCGATAGAGACAGAAGTGCTGAAAGACACATTTTGGACGTGTGGACAGGGGTACAGTAATGTACACTAGGTGGGTTACAGTACCCCAGGCATTGTCCTCCAGATCTCCTGATGTCGTGTTTTAGTTCTTCAATGTGTAGAATGTCCATTCCCTTGTTGTTCCGAGTCTCTAGTCCACCACCATTATGGAAGCAGTAAAAAGTCAACATTTTTGCATAACCATTTTAGAGGAGTCTCTTCTCAAATGTGGTTGTCTACATTTAGCAGCAAAATACGAACATGTGGAAATGAATACATTCTAGACAAAGTTTTCAATGAAGATGGATGTAGGAGTTCTACCACCACTACCACTTAACTACAGAGAAAGACAGTGATCCAACAAAAACCCATGAAGTATTTGTGCAACAAATAACAACCAGTACAAAATCCTTAGTTCAATAAAGTTCACCTAATTTCCCCATATATCCCACCATAGTCACTGGAGACAATTTAACAACTGTAAACGATGTGGACTAATGACAATGATGGGAGAACCTCACAGTTAAACTATGACTACATTACAACTTAAACATCAGAATTCCCTTATAGCCCAGCCTGAAAAACATCCCCCAGACATCAGTATGTTTCCATGGCCTTCATTCCAGTTTTCCTTTTTTTCCTGAGCAACATATCTCAATGACGGAATAGCTAGTCCCCTCCCCATGTCCCCCAGTCCCCTCTCATGTCTTTAAGAGTGTAGTTATGCATTGAGACCGTTGGCTACGTCTGTGAAGACCAGGCGACTGGGCCTCTGTGTCATCCCCTGGGAGGTCGTGAGAGTCTGGGGGGGGGGGGGGGGTAAAACTGTGAGACACAATAGTTGCCATGGTAATACTAGAATCATCCACCATAACTTTGTAATGCCATGGCCATAAGTGGTCATATGAACTGATTTTTCATTTTGTAACCAATTAATATTGAATCTGCCACTGCTGTGATTGCTTATAACATTTGTTTTAGTAATGTAGCGTTAGGGAAACAAATCAATGGGTGGAGAAGTGAATTGAGTACTTAAGATATCTACTGTATGTTAATTTGGAAGAGATAATTATGTAGTATTTGTCAGTGACACGTCTGTAAAGGAAACCAGTACTGCCACACACATTTTTGGAAACACATTCATAGCCTAGGCATGTCAATCACAAGGGGAAAATTAGGAAATCAGTCATTTTTGGGACATTTAGGAGCAGTGAGGTGAGAGTGATGAGGCAGTAATCAACAACTTGATGGTATTAGGCACACAGAGAGAAGATGTGAAATGAGGGTATAGGTGTGTGTCACTCCAGTGTAGTAGAAAAGGTTGTGCATGTGTGTACAGTGGTATTCTGTTGTAATCGTTGAACTTGTTGTATGTAAAGGGAGAATAATTAACACGGCAAGGTCCACATGTAGTATGTAAGTGTTTTTTGAAAGGGTAGCTTAAGGAAAATGGAACAACAGACACAAATTAGACTTTACCATATGTATTACCATTTTGCCTATTGTCAAAACTTAAAAGAAAAAAGTCCATTCATATGAGAATAAAATAGCAACTGGTTACTGGTAATGTAAGCACTGTAGTCACAAAGCTCTGTTGGAGTACATTATGATGCTCTGAACCTATAGATGTATGAATCCATTGTAGATAAATATAGATGAGATCCAGTAACTGTAGATCAGTGAGCAATAGATCACTGCGGGTTATTAAAGACGAGTCTGAACATAATGTAACCATCAAGACTTGTATCATAGTAGATTTACAGTAGAGGATCAGTGTCACTGAAGAGGGGAGTGTAGCCTGGGCACTGCTTCAGACCTGTGTCGTATACTACCTTGTTATTGGGTCCTGTGAGGTTGTGGTCCAGTAGTTCCTGTTCCAAGTCATCCTGTTCCTCTGCCGGATCAAAGTTATACATGGGCATCAGCTGGTGCCTCAGCTTCTCCAGTCTGAACAGTGAACACAGGGCAGGAGGAAAGTAATAGTTACAGTGAACACAGGGCAGGAGGAAAGTAATAGTTACAGTGAACACAGGGCAGGAGGAAAGTAATAGTTACAGTGAACACAGGGCAGGAGGAAAGTAATAGTTACAGTGAACACAGTGAACAGTTACAGTGAACACAGGGCAGGAGGAAAGTAATAGTTACAGTGAACACAGGGCAGGAGGAAAGTAATAGTTACAGTGAACACAGGACAGGAGGAAAGTAATAGTTACAGTGAACACAGGGCAGGAGGAAAGTAATAGTTACAGTGAACACAGGACAGGAGGAAAGTAATAGTTACAGTGAACACAGGACAGGAGGAAAGTAATAGTTAGAAACACATTCCATTTTAAATGTTGGTCATTTAGAAGATGCTCTTTTCCAGAGTGACTTACAGTTAGTGCATTAAAAAAAGTCCTAACCATAAACTTGGGTTACTATACAGATCTAAGAATGGTTTTACTATATCCATTCAAAATCATTTAGTAACCCAACTGCTGCATCCTATCCTACACTATGGTGACGTCATCTATCAAAACAAAACCAAGACCTTACTTTGTGCATTAGATGTAATTTATAACAATCTTTGCAGATTAATTATTGGATGCCGTTATAAAACTCAGAATTGCACAATGTATGAATGACTAAATTGGCTGTCACTCCAAAACAGAAGACAGTAGTTGCCTCATACTTTTTTATTTCATTGTTATTATCATTGGACAGTAGTTGCCATATTATTTTTGTTACTAAGTATTCTTTGTTTGTTTCAAAATTTCAATTAAATAAATATATAGCTATGTGAGACAACCACATATCATAATCATAGTAAGTCAATTTTTCCTCAATAAAATAGTCAGTGTTAGTAGGAAAAGAACAGTGTGAGTGTTATTATTTTTTTCTTTTTTAGGGGAAGGGGGTGTGTAATTTAATCAAGGTACTTGATTAAGGTAGGTTTTCAGAATATGGGCAGGGACTCCTCTGTGCTAACGTCAGCTCGTTCAACTTTTGGGTTCTCTAGGACAAAGATTACTGACATTTGTCTCTTAATGCTATAATTATTTGGATATGCATGGAAGGTAGCCCTCCCTTTCACAAATCTGGCTGATAACTTCAACTCTTATATAATAAGGAACTTCCTCACCTCTTCCGTTTCCTGATATACAGCATCTGGGAGTGGGAGACATGGTGGGGCACAGGGAGTCACACATATCATTGTTAATTAGATAAGAGGAGGAAATTAAACTAATTCATACTGTATACACTGTCGTGACAAACAGACATATTTTGTGGGCATGGAAACTAGGTAGTGACTGAAGCGATTGCTTTCTTACCACGACCAATGTCAGGCCAATTACAGTGATGATGCCAAAGGGCACCAACACCATGCCCATCTCAGAGCCCTCGAGCTCCAACTCTGGCAGCTTGGTGGCATTGAAGCTTGTCTCGTTGGTTGTTGTTATAGTAATGCTAGTGGTCATGAGTTTTGTCCTGGACTCTGTGACCATCTCATGTTCCATCCTGGCGTCCGTTGTAACAGTGAGAATGGGGGTCATGGAGGTGCTGGAGACAGTGGAGAGAAAGCTTGCGGTGGTCTTGGCCGTAGTCATATCCATGGTTTCAGCTAAGAGGAAACAACAAAGCAATGTGGAGAGTTGTCTTGTGTCCCACTGCTGTGGTTGTCTCAATGTGACTCTTGTCTGTATCTCAGGTGTGTCACAACAGCCGCAGGTTGACTCTCTCTGGACTGAGGTCTGCTGAAGCATTGGGAATGCATTGAGTACACCAGAACACACTCTCCAGGCAGAACCTAAAACAGATCATTTAACACCATCAGATCAGAACACAAACAAGCATATTATGCACACTACAATAGCATATCATATGGCTTGGTTGGTTGTAGGTTGGTTTTGTGTGTGTGTAGCATGTTTGAGGTCTGAAATACACGTGTCAAACAGGAGGGCACTTTCATTCTGATTCTGATCAAGGCAAAACCTCTAATCACCTACTGAAAGCAGTCAGGTGTTAATCTTTTTGTGAAATACTGAAACAAATTGGCACCAAGGTGCATCCTCCATAAAAACTAAACTAGATGCAAAATAATTGTGTGTATTTTTCCACAGTGCTCATGACATGACACGATGTTCGCCTCGTAGAAGTGTGTATTTGTAGAAACAGGTAAAAGCATATATGTCCCCACCCCTGGTTCCATCAGATTAAACCCCAGAACCTGTTGTGCCGACAGGGCAGCAGTGGGTGTTGTGGGCAGGATGTGGGCACCAGAAGCAGAGAAAAGGGTGGCAGAACATAGCAGAGAAAATACAGAGGAAAACCAACCCTAAGAAATTCAGCACACTTTGTTAGGCAATGTGTCAGAAGGTGTGCTGTTTACACAGTCGCTCTGAAGTTTGCACACATACAGTAGTACTGCACAACCACACACACCACCCTTTATATAGTATTTATAAAGCATGTACAGTATACAAACCTTATAAAGGGCTAGTGTAGGCTTCATTAAGCCTTCATAAGATATCATTAAACTGTGAGCCAGAGGGTCAGTGTATTTACATGCTGAATTCTGCCATGTACAATAGTATGGCAGACATGATACAATCTAGTATAGTCTCACACAAATAAAATAAAATTGTATTTGTCACATGCTTTGTAAACAACAATGGTGCACTGTTCGTGTAGACGAACAGTGAAATGCTTACTTATGGGCCCTTCCCAACAATGCAGAGAGAAAAATATAGAAACAATTATAACACGAGGAGTAAATACACAATGAGTAACGGTATCTTGGCTATATACACATGGTACCAGTACCGAGTCGATGTGCAGGGGTATGGGGTAATTGAGGTAGATATGTTCAGGTAGGGGTAAAGTGACTAGGCAACAGGATAGGTAATAAACAGTAGCAGCAGTTTATGTGATGAGTCAAAAGAGTTGGTGCAAAAAGGGTCAATGCAGATATTTGGGTAGATATTTGGTTAACTATTTAGTAGTCTTATGGCTTGGATGTAGAAGTTGTTTAGGGTCCCGTTGGTTCCAGTCTTGGTGCATTGGTATCGCTTGCAGAACAGTCTGTGATTTGGGTGGCTGGGGTCTTTAAAAATGTTTAGCCTTCCTCTGACATTGCTTGGTGTAGAGGTCCTGGATGGCAGGGAGCTCGGCCCCAGTGATGTACTGGGCCGTACACACTACCCTCTGTAGCGCCTTGTGGTCGGATGCCAAGCAGTTGCGATACCAAACACTGATGCAGCCAGTCAAGATGCTCTCAATGGTGCAGCTGTATAACTTTTTGAGGAACTGAGAGCCATGCCCAATCTTTTCAGCCTCCTTCATGACTGTGTTGATGTGTGTGGACCATGTTAATTCCTTACTGATGTGGACGCAGAGGAACTTGAAGCACTCGACCCGCTCCACTGCAGCCCTGTCAATGTTGATGGGGGCGTGCTCGTCCGTCTGTTTCCTGTAGTCCACAATCAGCTCCTTTGTCTTGCTGACATTGAGGGAGAGGTTGTTGTCCTGGCACCGCTCTGCCAGGTCACTGACCACCTCTCTATAGGTGGTTTCATTGCCGTCAGTGATCAGACCTACCACTGTCATGTCGTCAGTAAACTTAATGATGGTGTTGGAGTTGTGCGCAGCCACGCAGATGTGGGTGAACAACACCATAGTGCTTGGAAGAGGACTATGGTGTTGAAAGCTGAGCTGTAGTCAATGAACTGAATTCTCACATAGGGGTTCCTCTTGTCCAGGTGGGAGGGCAGTGTGGAGTACAAAATAAATTGTGTCATCTGTGGATCTCTTGGGGTGGTATGTGAATTGGAGTGGGTCCAGGTTGTCTGGGAGGATGGTGTTGATTTGAGCAATGACAGTTCAAAGCATTTAGTTGATGTGAGCAATGACCGTTCAAAGCAATAGTCATTTAGACAGGTTACCTTTGCGTTCTTGGGCACAGGGACTATGGTGGTCTGCTTGAAACCTGTAGGTATTACAGACTGGGTTAGGGAGAGGTTGAAAATGTCAGTTAAGACACCCGGCAGCTGATCGGCACAGGCTCTGAGTATGCGTCCTGGTCATCTGTCTGGCCCCGCAGCCTTGTGAACCTGTTTTAAGGTCCTACTCAAATTGGCTATGGAGAACGAGATTACACAGTCGTCAGGAACTGCTGGTGCTCTCATGCATGGTTCAGTGTTGCTTGCCTCGAAGCGAGCCGTGAAAACAAAGACACATGAGCCATCCCCAATCCCACCTCAGAATGCAGTCTGCCAGCTGTCTGTCTGTTTATTCATCTAATGCGGAACATGTGCAGTGCAAGATCTCAACCAATCACAACCCAGAGCCAGTCTCAGCCTTTGTCACTGTCCAATTGGAGATCAAATACAGTACAAAGACAGTCAAAATAACATTTCCATAATATAGCATGTTTCTCAAGTTTATCATCTCTTATTGTCCTTTTCACACCATGAAATTTTGCACAGTGAGCATTCCTCTGTAAGTCAATAAGTATAAATACGGCAAACGTCTGGCTTTTAATCCTGCCAACATGACATGCAAGCTCCTCTGAATTGCCCTCCCAGGTTAGGGGTATGTACCTACCTTTCCTTGATGTGATGGGATTACCACTATTTTTTTTAAAGGAGCCGTAGTAGGTAGCCAGATAGAGGGGTAATATCCTAGGGAGAAGGAATGTTTCCCCTCTCTCTACCCCTCCTCTCTCTACCCTTCCTCCTCTCTCTACCGCTCCTCCGCTTATCCCTTCTGAGGGGGTGTTTACATGGAAAACACTTCTTCTCACCTCCTGCTCCACTCCACACAAAGCAACCAGACCCCTGGATGATTCCAGAGGATTCCCCGTCTATCTCTTCTTTAGATCTGTTCCCCTATCCTGGCCCTTATGTTTTAGATAACAGTAGCTGCTCCAGGGATGCTGCAAACAGAGCTCTGTGATCAAAAGCTCCCTCCCCCATCCCTCCTGTGATAGGTCGGCTGGGGTGAAAGCAGCAGCTGGCGTTGGCTCTCTGAGCCGTCAATCTGGCTTTATAGGGATGAGAATGGGATTTAATGGTTGGGGAGACCAGATGCTGTCAGGCCAAGATGGATGATTATATCCGGGTGGCTGGCCTGGGGAAATTAACCCTATGATGTCACATCCTCTAACAGGCAACGGACTGGGGATTTTCAGTGAGGCAAATGCGCTTTCAATCAAGCCCTTTTCATTCATAGTACCGTTAGGTTGTAAGGATTTGTTTGAGTACTGTAATTTTGAGAAATCATACATATGAGATACCATATTTTACGCCAAAGGTCACCCATAAGAATTAAATTCAATCAGTCAGCACACAACGCAGTAATAGCCACAGCTTTATTTTAATGAAAACATCTGCATACTTGAGGACCAATTTTGAGAGAAATGGTCTTGTTTTATTATAATACATTATCAAAACAGGTGAAGCATTATGTTCAGGACAGTAACCAACACGGTCAACCCTGACCAAAATAATGTTCTCTCTTCATTTCTGGCTTCTTTGATTCACTTAGCTCATTTTGAAGGAGTCTGCAGTCATCATGGCCACCAATAATTTTGAGAAGAAAATCAGATGCTTTAAATTAAGTTATTTGTTCAAACTTTTTTATCCAGGTTAGTTTCAGTGAGATAAAATGAATATAATTTTGAGAGACTGGTCTACTCGTACCTTCATAGTCGATGGTTCCATCTCAATCTTTATCTGGCTCCATAATTTGCTCTGCCTCCAACTCATTCAGTGATTCTGATGCATTCATCAACACATACTGTACCTGCAAATAGAGGTGGTTTGTAGCTGATTCTTAAAGTTCATTTAAGTTCATAGCGAGGAAAAACGGGCAAAAAGGTCTCTAAACTGGAACCAAGCAATAGATGCTGTAGGTAATGTTAGGCTTACTTCAGTGTATTCCACTCGATATATCCCTTGACCTCTTTGTCAAACACGTTGAAAGCAGCTCGTAGCTCTGCATCTTGGCCTTTGGCTCTTTCATGGGCCAATGCCATTAGACCCAGGAAGCTACGGTTAAAGGTACCTTTTCCTGTGATGACACAAAAACAAGTAATAAGGAAGACAACTAGGAAGACTATTACTACTAGCTAGCTGTATATAAGAAACATAATTGGACAGCCTTCGTCATCCAATTTCCTTTGATGTATTTTTAATAAATAGAAATATAGAAGGAAGGTATGTCTTTAACATCGTTAGTGGAATCGGTATATATTAGTTCTAGGTGTTTGGTATCTATTAACGGTACAAATAAAAAATACCTCGACCTGAGTCCTGGTGGATCACATCATTGCAATAAGGCATTGAAAAGGTAAAACACTGACATCTAGTGATGACATAAATCCTACTATAAATGAATCTCCTAACATGTCATGTTACATACAGTACAATGCCTTTGATTTTCACATCTCTCATTCTAAAATGAATCTTCACAAAAAAAAAGCTTATCAACTGTGTAAGAACAGTACAGTTTGATACAATTCTATACGGAATTTGACAGTAGAATAACAGCATTGTTTACATTTTTCATCAGCTACAACTGTTTATTGCAGTATTCAGAATATAATTTTGATGGTGGATAACATTGTATTATTTACTAAAATAAATAGTAAGAGTATGTACAGTTGAAGTCGGAAGTTTACATACGCTTAGGTTGGAGTCATTAAAACTTGTTTTTCAACCACTCCACAAATGTCTTGTTAACAAACTATAGTTTTGGCAAGTCGGTTTGGACATCTACTTTGTGCATGACACAGGTCATTTTTTCAACAATTGTTCACAGGCAGATTATTTCACTTATAATTCACTGTATCACAATTCCAGTGGGTCAGAAGTTTACATACAATAAGTTGACTGTGCCTTTTAACAGCTTGGAAAATTCCAGAAAATTATGTCATGGCTTTAGAAGCTTCTGATGGGCTAATTGACATAATTTGAGTCAATTGGAGGTGGACCTGTGGATGTATTTCAAGGCATACCTTCAAACTCAGTGCCTCTGTCACGTTCTTACCTTAGTTTTATGTCTTTATGTTAGGTTGGTCAGGGCGTGAGTTGTGGTGGGTTGTCTATGTTCTTTTTTCTATGTTATATTTTCTACGTGTTTGGCCTAGTATGGTTCTCAATCAGAGGCATGTGTCGTTTGTTGTCTCTGATTGAGAATCATACTTAGGTAGCCTTTTCCCACCTGTGTTTTGTGGGTGATTATTTTCTGTTTAGTGTTTTCTGCACCTTACAGGACTGTTTCGGTTTTCGTTTATTTCACCTT